>NW_028158326.1:0-180000 GCF_964263955.1 Coregonus lavaretus
GACATCCTTTACCAACAGTATCATTTGTTGGCATCGGGAAATGACACAAAATTAACGTCATTAAAAGACCTAGAGCTTTTAACTTTAGCTTCTTTTTACTATGCTTGTAGTTCTTGCATAAGAACATGTTATGTGTGGGGTTTCCATAGTTTAACCAGTTAAAAATGTACTTCCTGCAGTGCCTCTTTTAGCCCTTAGGCTGCCTGTCACACAGTCATTTATGATGCAGTTCTATCATTTTATTTAGGCTACTCAATGTCTTATCATGCAAACATTTTATGCAAACAAACACTTCTTAAACACTTCTTGTGTTTGTACAAATACTTTCAATCAATCATCCACTGGTGTCGTCACTATAATTTACATTTCGACGTTACATCTATCGCAGTGCCGTTCTATACCGTCGAAGTACAGTTCTAGGTCATTGTACATACCATGTGTACCATGTGTAGGTCAGATGCTCTTCATCCACAACGATTCGGACGATTTTGGAGCTGTATAGGACTGAGGCCAACACGTCTCTCCTGGTCTTCCCCAACCAGCTCTCCTGGTCTTCCCCAACCAGCTCTCCTGGTCTTCCCCAACCAGCTCTCCTGGTCTTCCCCAACCAGCTCTCCTGGTCTTCCCCAACCAGCTCTCCTGGTCTTCCCCAACTAGCTCTCTAACTTCCCGAAGACAAGGTCGCATGCCCCCTCCCATATAGCGTTCTCGCCTTCCTCCAAAACCACCAGTCTGAGACCTCGTGGGTTTGGTCCTCCAGCCTTTAGAGGGGGGCCTTCAGCTTTTGGAAGACTAGAACTAGCTAGCTAGCTGGTAATGCTAGCTAGCTGGTTTCCCCAAAAGCCCGTTGGCAAGACCGCCAATACATTCTCCCCTCGCACTGAGGCTCGAAAATGCTTGAAGTTGCTCCTATTTTAATTCATAAATTGGTGGTTACTATGTGACAGTGTCGTCTCGCTATCTCCTTTCCTGAAAGCTCCATCACATCATTTATTTAGCCTGCTAGCCTAACTTTAGCTTCGCTTGTTTACCTTTCTAGTGGGGGCGTAGCAAATTGACGAGGATAGTGTGGGGGAGGGGGGGGGGGCATTCACATGAGAACCATTCACTCAAAGTCACTCAAAATTGGACCTAACCTCCCCTTTTTACAAGCTCGAGTTACCAGACCAGTTAGTCACAGCTCGCTGTGTGGTCAGCATAGGTCGCGCGTCAGACAGTCTATAATGTATTTATTTACTTTATTGCCATCTGAATTTTTTTTATTAAACATCATTTTGCACCACCATTTTGGGATTAGGATGTTCTACACCGCGTTCAGCCAAGGATGTGCAACATCCTAAATTCTCAGAAAATCCCCAAAAATGGTGGTGGATATTGTTTTGTTAAGACAGTACACATATTTGTCCAGTTTTTTTTTTTTTTTTTTGATGGCCCGCAATTAAAGCAAGTTAAGGAGGAAAATGATGCCTTTGCTGCCTGAATGGAGGACGCTTTGCGGGGACACGAGTGTTACCGGCTTGGCACATCAACCCTAGACGAAAGTGCAGATCACTATCGGCTGCCTAGGCTAACTCATCATATGCTGCTACTTGATTCTTAATCTTATTATTATATATCCTGATGCCTAGTCACTTTACCCTGCCTTTATGTATGTATCTCAAATACCTCGTACCCCTCCAAATTGATCTGGTCCTGGTGCTCCCTGTATATAGCTTCATTACTGTGTATTTAATTCCTCTTGTGCAACTATTATTTTTATTGTATTATTGTTTTTACTCTTGTATCATTCGGAAGGGCTTGTAAGCAAGCAATTCACGGTAGAGCCTACACCCGTTGTAATCGGCTCATGTGACAAATAAAATCTGATTTTGATTTTGCTTTTGATCACTCTGACCTCACATGACATCCAGGATCTAAATGACACTGTCTCTGGGAACTTCTAGAAAACGATCTCTCTTGGTCATTATTAAGCAATTACCATTTAACCATCAATCCTTTTTTTAAGGGAGTGTGGCAGTCCCGCTCCTTTACATACTGTGTTGGTTTTATTGAGCAGATGGGACCGGGGTGAGAAGACAGGGAAGAGAGGAGAGGGGCGAGTCAGAAGGGAACTGGGTTGGTTTTATTGAGCAGATGGGACCGGGGTGAGAAGACAGGGAAGAAAGGAGAGGGGCGAGTCAGAAGGGAACTGGGTTGGATTCTGGGTTAGATGACCCTCTGTGGTTTACTGTGAACAAAGAGAAAATATGTTTCTGTAAATGATTTATTTATTGATTTCAGTTGTTCTGTGGTTTAAAATAGTTGTTTTTGTCAGTGTTGTTGTATTGGTGTGGTGGGGAATCAGGCGCAGAAGCAGAGGTACAGTCCAACAAGACTTTACTTAGAACAAAAATAATCCAAAAAGCGGCTGAAAGCCAAACAGACGCGCACAGGCGTCCACAAACTATCGCACGAAACACAGTGCGCAAAACTCTCCTAACAGCGGAGGAACTACTGATAAATGGCGTACTGGCAAACAAGACAAATGTACGCAAGACACTTGACAAAACAATTACACACAACACTATACAAACAACAAGGAAACTAAATAGGGTGCTTAATGAGACCTAACACTAGACAGGTGTGGCTAACAGACAAAACTAATCAAACAGGAAACAAAGAACATAGAACGGTGGCAGCTAGAATTCCGGAGACGACGAATGCCGAAACCTGCCCGAACAAGGGAGAGAAGCAGCCTCGGCCGAAACCGTGACAGTTTTCCAACACTGATTCGGCCTCATTACATAGAAACTGCCATCTCTGTTTCCAGGAATGTCAGGAAAGGATTGGGGGGAGAATACATTTATTTTTTAGTCATTTAGCAGACGCTCTTATCCAGAGCGTGAGTGCATTTATTATTTATACTGGCCCCCCGTGAGAATCGAACCCACAGCTACATCGAACTGAGCTACATCCCTGCCGGCCATTCCCTCCCCTACCCTGGACCAATTGTGCGCCACCCCAAGGGTCTCCCGGTCACGGCCGGCTACGACAGAGCCTGGATTCAAACCAGGATCTCTAGTGGCACAGCTAGCACTGTGATGCAGTGCCTTAGACCACTGTGCCACTCGGGAGTGCAATGGTGTTACGTTCCCCAGTTTCTGTGTTGTGGGTTGTGTATTTTCATGTATGTATTTCAGGAAATGGGTTCCTGAAATTCCCCAACAAACAGCTGATTGGTCAATGAACATTGATGATTGGAGAGCTGACCCCGCACCCTCGTCAGGACGCAGCTGTCTCCAATTACCAACTCCTTCTGAAGCTATATAAGCCCCAGTTCTGTTGCTCAGAAGAGGAAAGGGGAACCAGAATTGCTGAGAGTTACAGCATGTTGGTTGTATGCTAAGAGTTTGGTATGTACTGTGTTGTTGTTGCTATGAGAACCAATTGTAATGTTTTGTGTTAGTTTGTTGCTCAGAGAGTTTCTTTAATGTCCTGAGTTAGTTTTTTTTCTCAGGTTTTGTTGTGAACCAGTTTGTGCTATTTTGTTTCATTTGTTCCCAAGGGGGGAAGGGGAAGGCACCTAGGGAGTGCTTAGGCAAGAGGCCCGCGGGCATACATTACCCGTAGAAGTTGACTGTCTATGCACACTAGGAAAGACCTGGGCAGACCATCCCCTGTATTTTGGTTAGTGCACCAGGTGGTGCTAGTTAAGTAGTAGTGGGTAGGCAGGTAAGGTAGGAGAGGCGGGGCTTTGATATTTACTTTCTTTGCTTTGGTTCCGTCCAGCCCCCTTTCCCCAAACTTACCGTGCGAAGGAATAAATTCCCTGTTAACGGTATTCTCTGCCTTTTGTCATCCTTACTCACACCTACAGTCCCATACCTCTTTCACACCGCGGAGAGGTGAGTTGTATCAGGGTGTTGCGTTCCCTCTTCCGAGAGGAGTGCGTAACAGATGGTAACTACTACTGGTAACTAATGGTAACTAGTGCACAGGGCGGCAGGTAGCCTAGCTGTTAAGAGCAGTGGGCCAGTAACCGAAAAGGTCACTGGTTTGAATACCCGAGCCGACTAGGTGAAAAATCTGTCGACGTGCCCTTGAGCAAGGCTCTTAACACTAATTGCTCCTGTAAGTTGCTCAGGATAAGAGCATAGGTTAAATGACTAAAATGTAAATGTATTTACCTAGTAAAAAACATGACTATTACCATGTTTTACTGAGCTGGAATGTAAAGTGCTACCCACTTTTCCTTGTTTTTGCATACATAATGAGGACCTAGTGATTAAGTCAATTCCTTCCAGGCTTGATGGCGCATAATAAAGATCACACTGGGTTTCTGAAAAGTTTGCCTTCATAATGTAATCAAGCCTTGAGCCCTTCACAGTACAATGTTAACTTAATTGTGTTTCATTCTCATCCAGTCAATCCTTCCCATTGATAATGGTCTTTCAAGTTGTAATTTCGAACAAAATCTCGCCACTTAATTCCAGTGTCATTGTTGATTTACCGCTTTCTAGGGGTTGAGAAAATGACAATATGGAGACACTCAACAGGCACAAGAGAAAATCATTGTATTCACTGATAATGGAGGTCCTGAACATTTTCTAGAGGAACACAACAACTGTTATCTGTCCTGGCCTGATGGTGTGCTAAGTGAGGTGGGCTGTAATGTGTTGGGACATTGATTATTTTGGTTGCCCCCTCAGTTCACTCAACGGGGAACCATTAGCTTCACCAGGAGCTCTCAGCTACCTAAAGGTGTAAAGAAGAGGATTAATGTGATCATGGCTTAGTGCTCAACCATAAATCAAGCACTCTTTTTTCAACAGACGTCTCTCTCTCTCTCTCTCTCTCTCTCTCTGGTATAAATATTAATGTTCTCCCATTCTACTAGTGGTTTCTGGAGAATAAAATAGATTAGAAAACCTGAGTAACAAATTACCTCCTTAGATACGATGACACAGCAAATTAGTGGGTGTTAAAATCTCTGTTTTTTATTTTGTATTTTCTTTAACTTTTCTTTAACTAGGCAAGTCAGTTAAGAACAAATTCTTATTTACAATGACAGCCCACCAAAAGGCAAAAGGCCTCCTGCAGGGACGAGGGCTGGGATAAAAAATTACAATTAAAATATAGGACAAAACACATCACGACAAGAGAGACACCACAACACTACAGTACATAAAGAGAGACCTAAGACAACAACATAGCATGGCAGCAACACATGACAACACAGCATGGTAGCAACACAACTTGGCAGCAGCACAACATGGTAGCAGCACAAAACATGGTATAAACATTATTGGGCACAGAAAACAGCACAAAGGGCAAGAAGGTAGAGACAACAATACAATACAGGTCAGACGGTGAACAGATCACCAGGTGGAATCCACACACTTGGGAGAAGCTTTTTTCAGGAGGCAGAATCCTTGTAGAAAATTCCAGCTAGCTAATTAACATAGCTAACAAGTCTCTGTCCATCGTTTTTTTCCCTGTGAAAATGGAGGTCGTTAGCTACAGTTGAAGTCGAAGTTTACATACACTTAGGTTGGAGTCATTAAAACTCATTTTTCAACCACCTCACACATTTCTTGTTAACAAACTATAGTTTTGGTGTCACGATCGTTACAGGAAGCGGACCAAGGCGCAGCGTGATAGGCGTACATACTTTTATTGTGTACACACACGAACCAAAACAACAAACCAAACGATACGTGAAGTCCTAGGTTAAACACCAAAAGAAACCTAAATGGAACAAGATCCCACAATAAACAGTGCAAAACAGGCTGCCTAAGTATGGTCCCCAATCAGAGACAACAAGAATCAGCTGTCTCTGATTGGGAACCACCCTGGCCAACATAGAAATACACGAACTAGAACAAAACATAGAAAATAACACATAGACAATCCACACCCTGGCTCAACATATAAGAGTCCCCAGAGCCAGGGTGTGACAGTACCCCCCCCCCAAAGGCGCGGACTGCGACCGCGCCAACCAAACACAAGAGGGTAGGGGCCGGGTGGGCATTCCGCCTCGGAGGCGGATCCGGCTCCGGGCGTGTTCACCACTCTCTCTCTACCCCCCCGTAGCGCCCCTGGTCTGGTTTGGCCCCGCTGGCCGGAGCTGGACTGGAAATCGGTGGAGCGGATTGCTCTGGCTCCGGTGTGGAGCAGGCACGGACCGTGCTGGACTGACGACGCGCACCACTGTCTTGGTGCGGGGAGCAGGAACGGGCCGGACCGGGCTGACGACGCGCACCACTGTCTTGGTGCGGGGAGCAGGAACGGGCCGGACCGGGCTGACGACGCGCACCACTGGCTTGGTGCGGGGAGCAGGAACAGGCCGGACCGGGCTGGCGACGCGCACCACTGGCTTGGTGCAGGGAGCAGGAACCCGCCGGACCGGGCTGGCGACGCGCACCACTGGCTTGGTGCGGGGAGCAGGAACAGGCCGGACTGGGCTGGCGACGCACACCACTGGCTTGGTGCGGGGAGCAGGGACGGGCCGGACCGGGCTGGCGACGCGCACCACTGGCTTGGTGCGGGGAGCAGGAACGGGCCGGACCGGGCTGGCGACGCGCACCACTGGCTTGGTGCGGGGAGCAGGAACAGGCCGGACCGGGCTGGCGACGCGCACCACTGGCTTGGAGCGGGGAGCAGGAACAGGCCGGACCGGGCTGGCGACGCGCACCACAGGCTTGGTGCGAGGGACAGGAACAGGCAGGACCGGGCTGGCGACGCGCACCACAGGCTTGGTGCGAGGGCCAGGAACGGGCCGGACCGGGCTGGCGACGCGCACCACAGAATTGGTGCGAGGAGCAGGAACAAGCCGGACCGGGCTGGCGACGCACACCACAGGCTTGGTGCGGGGAGCAGGAACGGGCCGGACCGGGCTGACGATGCGCACCACTGAATTGGTGCGGGGAGCAGAAACAGGCCGGACCGGGCTGACGACGCGCACCACTGGCTTGGTGCGGGGAGCAGGTGCGGGGAGCAGGAACGGGCCGGACCGGGCTGACGACGCGCATCACTGACTTGGTGCGGGGAGCAGGAACAGGCCGGACCGGGCTGGCAACGCGCACCACAGGTTTGGTGCGGGGAGCAGGAACAGGCCGGACCGGGCTGACGACGCGCACCACTGGCTTGGTGCGGGGAGCAGGAACAGGCCGGACCGGGCTGGCGACACGCACCACTGGCTTGGTGCGGGGAGCAGGAACGGGCCGAACCGGGCTGGCGACGCTCACCACTGGCTTGGTGCGGGGAGCAGGAACAGGCCGGACCGGGCTGGCGACGCGCACCACAGGCTTGGTGCGAGGGACAGGAACAGGCAGGACCGGGCTGGCAACGCGCACTACAGGCTTGGTGCGAGGGACAGGAACGGGCCGGACCGGGCTGGCGACGCGCACCACAGGCTTGGTGCGAGGAGCAGGAACGGGGCGGACCGGGCTGGAGACGCGCACCACAGGCTTGGTGCGGGGAGCAGGAACGGGCCGGACCGGGCTGACGACGCGCACCACTGACTTGGTTCGGGGAGAAGGAACAGGCCGGACCGGGCTGACGACGCGCACCAATGGCTTGGTGCGGGGAGCAGGTGCGGGGAGCAGGAACGGGCCGGACCGGGCTGACGACGCGCATCACTGACTTGGTGCGGGGAGCTGGAACAGGCCGGACCGGGCTGGCGACGCGCACCACAGGTTTGGTGCGGGGAGCAGGAACAGGCCGGACCGGGCTGACGACGCGCACCACTGGCTTCGTGCGGGGAGCAGGAACAGGCCGGACCGGGCTGGCGACACGCACCACTGGCTTGGTGCGGGGAGCAGGAACGGGCCGAACCGGGCTGGCGACGCGCACCACTGGCTTGGTGCAGGGAGCAGGAACGGGCCGAACCGGGCTAGCGACGCACACCACTGGCTTGGTGCGGGGAGCAGGAACGGGCCGGACCGGGCTGACGACGCGCATCACTGACTTGGTGCGGGGGGCAGGAACAGGCCGGCCGGGCTGGCGACGCGCACCACAGGTTTGGTGCGGGGAGCAGGAACAGGCCGGACCGGGCTGACGACGCGCACCACTGGCTTGGTGCGGGGAGCAGGAACAGGCCGGACCAGGCTGGCGACACGCACCACTGGCTTGGTGCGGGGAGCAGGAACGGGCCGAACCGGGCTGGCGACGCGCACCACTGGCTTGGTGCGGGGAGCAGGAACGGGCCGAACCGGGCTGGCGATGCACACCACTGGCTTGGTGCAGGGAGCAGGAACGTACCGGACCGGGCTGGTCGATGCGCACCACTGGCTTGGTGTGAGGGGCAGGAACAGGCCGGCCGGGCTGGCGACACGCACCACAGGCTTGTTGCGAGGGACAGGAACGGGCCGTACCGGATTGGTAACACACCCCAGTACCTCTCGCCGTGCCTCTACACTCTCCTTCCCCCTCATGACCAATGGCCCCCGTAACCTGGTGGCCTCCTCTCCTGGTCCACAAACTCGCCCTGTAGCTGCCTCCAGCAGCCCCGTCGTCCATGCCGTGTGCCCCCCCAAAAATTTTTTGGGGGATTGCCTCTCGCCTGTCCGACGACGGCACGGTTGGAGCTGTACCTCCTCTCTCGCCAGGGCTTTAACTTTTGCCCATGGCCCTTTGCCCGCGAACATGTCCTCCCAAGACCACCCTTCGCCCACCTGGGACATCGCCAACTTCTCCAGTTCCTTTCCCGGTGTCTGCTCCTGAACACGCTGCTTGGTCCTTCTTTGGTGGGATCTTCTGTCACGATCGTTACAGGAAGCGGACCAAGGCCCAGCGTGATAGGCGTATATACTTTTATTGTGTACACACACGAACCAAAACAACACATTTTATTTATTTATTTTATTTCACCTTTATTTAACCAGGTAAACCAGTTGAGAACAAGTTCTCATTTACAACTGCGACCTGGCCAAGATAAAGCAAAGCAGTGCGATAAAAACAACAACACAGAGTTACATATGGGGTAAAACAAAACAAAGTCAAAAATACAAACCAAACGATACGTGTCCTAGGTTAAACACCAAAACAAACCTAAACGGAACAAGATCCCACAATAAACAGTGCCAAACAGGCTGCCTAAGTATGGTCCCCAATCAGAGACAACAAGAATCAGCTGTCTCTGATTGGGAACCACCCTGGCCAACATAGAAATACACGAACTAGAACAAAACATAGAAAAAAACACATAGACAATCCACACCCTGGCTCAACATATAAGAGTCCACAGAGCCAGGGCGTGACATTTGGCAAGTCGGTTAGGACATCTACGTTGTGCATGACACAAGTAATTTTTCAAACAATTGTTTACAGACAGAATATTTCACCTATAATTAACTCTATCACAATTCCAGTGGGTCAGAAGTTTACATACACTAAGTTGACTGTGCCTTTAAACAGCTTGGAAAATTCCAGAAAATGATGTCATGGCTTTAGAAGCAAAATATTGTAGACCTCCACAAGTCTGGTTCATCCTTGGGAGCAATTTCCAAACGCCTGAAGGTACCACGTTCATCTGTACAAACAATAGTACGCAAGTATAAACACCATGGGACCACGCAGCCGTCATACCGCTCAGGAAGGAGACGCGTTCTGTCTCCTAGAGGTGAACGTACTATGGTGCGAAAAGTGCAAATCAATCCCAGAACAACAGCAAAGGACCTTGTGAAGATGCTGGAGGAAACAGGTACAAAAGTATCTATATCCACAGTAAAATGAGTCCTATATCGACATAACCACCCAACGTATTGTGGGAAGCTTGTGGAAGGCTACCCGAAACGTTTCACCCAAGTTAATCAATTTAAAGGCAATGCTACCAAATACTAATTAAATGTATGTAAACTTCTGACCCACTGGGAATGTGATGAAATAAATAAAAGCTGAAATAAATCATTCTCTCTACTATTATTCTGACATTTCACATTCTTAAAATAAAGTGGTGATCCTAACTGACCTAAGACAGGGAATTTTTACTAGGATTAAATGTCAGGAATTGTGAAAATCTGAGTTTAAATGTATTTGGCTAGGGTGTATGTAAACTTCCGACTTCAACTGTAGCTACAGTGCCTTGCAAAATTATTCATCCCCCTTGTAGTTTTTCCTATTTTGTTACATTACAACCTGTAATTTAAATGGATTTTTATTTGGATTTCATATAATGGACATACACAAAATAGTCCAAATTGGTGAAGTGAAATGAAAAAAAAAAATTGTTTCAAAAGATTCTAAAAAATATATAACTGAAAAGTGGTGCGTGCATATGTATTTACCCCCTTTGCTATGAAGCCCCTAAATAAGATCTGGTGCAACCAATTACCTTCAGAAGTCACATCATTAGTTAAATAAAGTCCACCTGTGTGCAATCTAAGTGTCACATGATCTGTCAAAGTTGTGGAGAAGTACAGATCAAGATTGCGTTATAAAAAATATCTGACACTTTAAAAAATGGAAAGAATATGGCACCACAACTACCTGCTAAGAGAGGGCCGCCTATCAGAGGCAACAAAGAGACCAAAGATAACCCTGAAGGAGCTGCAAAGCTTCACAGCGGTGATTGGAGTATCTGTCATAGGACCACTTTAAGCTGTACACTCCACAGTGCTGGGCTTTATGGAGGAGTGGCCAGAAAAAAGCCATTGCTTGAAGAAAAAAATTTGCAAACATGTTTGGTGTTCGCCAAAAAGGCATGTGGGAGACTCCCAAAAGATGGGGTAGAAGGTACTCTGGTCAGATGAGACTAAAATTGAGGTTTTTGGCCATCAAGGAAAACGCTATGTCTTGCGCAAACCCAACACCTCTCATCACCCCGAGAACACCATCCCAACATTGAAGCATGGTGGTGGCAGCATCATGCTGTGGGGTTGTTTTTCATCGGCAGGGACTGGGAAACTGATCAGAATTGAAGGAATGATGGATGGCGCAAAATACAGGGAAATTCTTGAGGGAAACCTGTTTCAGTCTTCCAGAGATTTGAGACTGGGACGGAGGTTCAACTTCCAGCAGGACAATGACCCTAAGCATACTGCTAAAGCAACACTTGAGTGGTTTAAGGAGAAACATTTCAATGTCTTGGAATGACCTAGTCAAAGCCCAGACCTCAAACCAATGGAGAATCTGTGGCATGACTTAAAGATTGCTGTACACCAGCGGAACCCATCCAACTTGAAGGAGATGGAGCAGTTTTGCCTTGAAGAATGGGCAAAAATCCCAGTGGCTAGATGTGCCAAGCTTATAGAGACATACCCCAAGAGACTTGCACCTGTAATTGCTGCAAAAGAAGGCTCTACAAAGTATTGACTTTGACGCTCAAGTTTCTGTTTTTTTTGTATAAGTTATTGTTTGTTTCACAATAAAAAATATTTTGCATCTTCAAAGTGGTAAGCATGTTGTGTAAATCAAATGATAAAAACCATCAACAAAATCAATTTTAATTCTAGGTTGTAAGGCAACAAAATGCCAAGGGGGGTGAATACTTTTGCAAGAAATAAATGATCTCAATCCAATATATTTTAAAAGGTTAACTGGTGGCGTTATGTCGCACATGCAGCTAACAAAAACATATGGAAATGTCTGCTCTACCCAAAATTACAACCAAATAATTGCAGCATTACAGCAAAAATGGAAGAGGAAAGTGGAAGTGGGAAAAAGTAAGGAGCTTGTCTGTCGGCCCTGCATTAAAGACCATAATTGGTGAAAGAAAATTGTGATAAACAAGAAAGTATACTAGTTTCATTTAAGGACCAAAGGATTGACAGACGTCCCATTAAGATAGCTAAATAGTTGGGAAGAGATTTTTGACGTACTGTCACGCCCTGGCTCTGGGGACTCTCATATTTTGAGCCATGGTGTGTAGAGTCATTGTTTTGTTTGCTATGTTTCAGTGTCTAGTTCATGTGTTTCTATGTTGGCCGGGGTGGTCCTCAATCAGAGGCAACGTGAATCAGCTGTTGCTTGTTGTCTCTGATTGGGAACCATACTTAGGCAGCCGTTTGGGCAGTTGTGTTTTGTGGGATCTTGTTCCGTGTTGGTTTGTTTGGTAACCGAGGACTTCACGTTTCGTTTTGTTGTTTTGTTAGTTGTGTAAGTACTCTAATAAAAGATGTACGCATTCCACGCTGCGCCTTGGTCTACTCCTTTTGACGATCGTGACAGAAGATCCCACCAATACTATTTTTGACATACCAATTCCATGGCAAATGGTTTATGAACTGATACGCAAAACGACGCCGGATTCAAAACTTAGAATTTTTCAATTTAATTTCATACAAAATTCTTGCAACCAATAGAATGTTATTTACTGTATATGTGTGTATATGTATTTATATGTATGTATGTATGTGTATATGTATGTATGTATATGTGTATATATATATATATTTGCGAGAGAAAAAAAACATATGTGGGATTGGAAGTGATGCAGACAATTACATTGATGGAAGTTACAGTCTATCTGCAATATTAAAGCTGATCTACCACCTAAAAAAAAAAGTATACATTTTTAACATAAAATAAAATAAAAATATATATATAAATACCAGTTCTATATCAGAGTGTTGATTCTAATGGGGTTAACACCAGTGGGATTTAAATTTAAGTCAGAATTGCAACACCCACGGTGTTAGGGTTAGTTTATCAAACCTTTAAAAAGTGTTAGTTTAACACTATTTGAGATGGTCGCATATAATTTCTAAGAAAGTGTTACATTTAACACAGTGGGTGTTAAAATTCTGATTGCAAATTTGCTGTGTAAGAAACATCACCTCCCTGCGTTTGCTAGAAACTTCAAGTGAATCCGTCTTTCCCTTTCACTGTTCATTGGGTAAGGCATGACAACTGTTCCTCTGTTTTTGGTGACAGATGGGCTGAACTGCCTAAAAGTTAAAATTAATTATTCCACTCCATTCTGAATAGAATAGGGTCTCTCTTGGCTGATACACTGCATATTACAAGTCAATTAAAACATACAGTACCTTTCCTGCCAGGGAGTTTGGAGGAGTACAGCATTTACAACAGGAGCTAAATCTTTATGCTTAAACTTTTGGAAAGTTAAGACTTGATTTTTATTTAACTTCACAATCAAGATCATTTTTGTATTTAACATTTAAGAGCGTAGAAAATCGTGACATCGGAACTCTTTTATAGTAATTGAAGGAAGTTATATAGGATGTTTGATGTCCGATTAAATAATTATATAAACCAATTTCTTCATTATTCGAATGAAATCTTAATTGAAAAGGGGTATCGCATTTTGACCTTTAAATGCCAAATAATAATAAAAAAAGGACATTTTAGAGTTCTACCTACTTTTGATGAGAAAAAAAGTGACAAGTTTGAATCTCATAATATAAAATGTGCCTTCGAATGAAAAATATGAATTATTCTAAACTGTAGAACAGTTCAAAGGGAAAACTGAAGCGAGAAAAGAGTTAAGGCAAAAGAAAGATTAGCCAATCCCATATTGTGTTATTTCTAATTGTCACGCACGTCGGGTACAGAGGACCAAGGCGCAGCGTGGAAGGTGAACATATTTTATTAATTGAATGATAACACGAACAAAAACAACAAACGATAACGTGACGTCCAAAGGTGCAAAACACAAACCTATACAGGAACAAGATCCCACAACCACTGTGGGAAAACAGCCTGTCTAAATATGGTTCTCAATCAGAGACAACCAGCAACAGCTGACACTCGTTGCCTCTGATTGAGAACCACTCTGGCCAACATAGAAATACAACAACTAGAATACACAAAGGAAACTCACACCCTGGCTCAACATACAAGTGTCCCCAGAGCCAGGGCGTGACACTAATGGTGGAATGGTGTCTGAACCCAGCACCTCTATGAAGCAGTATATCTGTAACAGCAGAAGTTGAGTTTGGGTACTTTGATCAAATCTAATCTAATCTAATTTTATTTGCCACATGTGCCGAATACAACAGGTGTAGACCTTACAGTGAAATGTTTACTTACAACCCCTTAACCAACAACGCAGTTTCTAAGAAAAAAATGTTGTTAAGTGAAAAATAGATAAGTAAAAAATTAAAAACGTGCAAATAATCTGATGTATCCCCGTGCTCTGAATGGAAACTAGGCCCTGCCTGTCAAGTTGAACACATATTATTCCATGTTGGCTAGTTTGGCTAGCACGGTGCAGAATCCCTGTTGGCTAGTTTGGCTAACACGGTGCAGAATCCCTGTTGGCTAGTTTGGCTAGCACGGTGCAGAATCCCTGTTGGCTAGTTTGGCTAACACGGTGCAGAATCCCTGTTGGCTAGTTTGGCTAGCACGGTGCAGAATCCCTGTTGGCTAGTTTCGCTAGCACAGTGCAGAATCCCTGTTGGCTAGTTTGGCTAGCACGGTGCAGAATCCCTGTTGGCTAGTTTGGCTAGCACGGTGCATAATCCCTGTTGGCTAGTTTGGCTAGCACGGTGCAGAATCCCTGTTGGCTAGTTTGGCTAGCACGGTGCAGAATCCCTGTTGGCTAGTTTGGCTAGCACGGTGCAGAATCCCTGATGGCTAGTTTGGCTAGCACGGTGCAGAATCCCTGTTGGCTAGTTTGGCTAGCACGGTGCAGAAGATCATGCAGCAAGCTTGGAGAGAAAATATACAAACACATCCACTCTTCCTGCTTTATTAGAAGACATTGAATGTTTTATGACTCTGTCAGATAAGAAATTCCAGGCTGTAAATCAAAATATGTATACATTTATGCATCTGAAAAAGTATGTAGAATGGGTTCTAGAAACAGATAGTGTAGTTAAGAGTGGAAGGTATTTTTTTAAATAAAAAATGAAGTTACCATTAGTCATACCATCATGCAGTGGTAATATGATTATCCAGCAGTATCACTCACCTGTGTTCCATCCTCACATCCCAACAGTATGTCAACATGGCACTCACTCTAATAATTATCCAGATATCTGTGATCCAATATAACTTAATTTTACGTCTCTTGCTCACCCCGTCTGCCTTTTGTACATTAGATGTAATATTATGAGTAGCCGTGGCGAGTGTGCTTTCTTATCTGAAACCCTCTAGTTGGAGAGAGAGAGAGAGAGAGAGAGAGAGAGAGAGAGAGAGAGAGAGAGAGAGAGAGAGAGAGAGAGAGAGAGAGAGAGAGAGAGAGAGAGAACAGATGAGCAGATGAGCTCCTGCATTTTTCAGCATGTTTTTACAAAAAGATAGATTTAGAGTTAGATAAACTTGGATTTTTCGGCAGGGACCTATACAGGATGCTACCCTCCTCAAAATGACCTTCACTCCAAATCAAAACTCCAAACCTACAACCTGATTTTGGACAACATTTCCTGGAAGGATTCCTACTACCAAAGTTTGTTATTTCCAAGCAATACAGCAAATGCTCTGCCAAACAAACAACAGAAACCTGAAAACACCATCCAACCTGGAACTGAGTGAGTACTGTTTAGTCTGGAGCTACTTTTACAACCTAGAAGAAAAATCCATTACAATGATATGTTTTACTTTATAATAACTGAATGCTAAGTTAAGGCTACCAAGCTTGCTAGAACAGTGCTAGACTGAGGTGTGAAGTGAGAGGTGTCAAAGCACTTGAGCCCAACAATGGCAGGAGAGTTCCACAGCCAGGTCCTGAGGCAGGAAGCTTGCAGAGGCCAAATGCAGAGGCCTTTGAAGCCCCCTCCCGCTGCTCAAATTAAAATCAAATTTGATTTGCCACATGCTCCGAATACAACAGGTGTAGATGCTTACTTACAAGCCCTTAACCAACAATGCATTTATTTTTAAATAAAAAAGTAAAATAAAACAACAACAACAAAGAAGTGTTGAGAAAAAAAGAGCAGAAGTAAAATAAAATAACAGTAGGGAGGCTATATATACAGGGGGGTACCGGTGCAGAGTCAATGTGCAGGGGCACCGGCTAGTTGAGGTAGTTGAGGTAATATGTACATGTGAGTAGAGTTAAAGTGACTATGCATAAATAATTAACAGAGTAGTAGCAGCGTAAAAAGATGGGGTGGGGGTGCAAATAGTCTGGGTAGCCATGATTAGCTGTTCAGGAGTCTTATGGCTTGGCGGTAGAAGCTGTAGAGAAGCCTTTTGGACCTAAACTTGGCGCTCCGGTTACGCTTGCCGTGCGGTAGCAGAGAGAACAGTCTATGACTAGGGTGGCTGGAGTCTTTGACAATTTTGAGGGCCTTCCTCTGACACCGCCTGGTATAGAGGTCCTGAGGCAGAAAGCTTGGCCCCAGTGATGTACTGGGCCGTAAGCACTACCCTCTGTAGTGCCTTGCAGTCGGAGGTCGAGCAGTTGCCATGCCAGGCGGTGATGTAACCAGTCAAGATGTTCTTGATGGTGCAGCTGTAGAACTTTTTGAGGATCTGAGGACCCATGCCAAATATTTTCAGTCTCCTGAGGGGGAATAGGCTTTGTCGTGCCCTCTTCACGACTGTGTTTGGACCATGATAGTTCGTTGGTGATGTGGACACCAAGGAACTTGAAGCTCTCAACCTGTTCCACTACAGCCCCGTCGATGAGAATGCTTTTTTTTCCTGTAGTCCACAATCATCTCCTTTGTCTTGGTCATGTTGAGGGAGAGGTTGTTATCCTGGCACCACACGGCCAGGTCTCTGACCTCCTCCCTATAGGCTGTCTCGTTGTTGTCGGTGATCAGGCCTACCACTGTTGTGTCGTCGGCAAACTTGATGATGGTGTTGGAGTCGTGCCTGGCCATGCAGTCATGGGTGAACAGGGAGCACAGGAGGGGACTGAGCATGCATCCCTGAAGGGCCCCCGTGTTGAGGATCAGTGTGGCAGATGTGTTGTTACCTACCCTTACCACCTGGGGGCGGCCCGTCAGGAAGACCAGGATCCAGTTGCAGAGGGAGGTATTTAGTCCCAGGATCCTTAGCTTAGTGATGAGCTTTGAGGGCACTATGGTGTTGAACGCTGAGCTGTAGTCAATGAATAGCATTATCACGTAGGTGTTCCTCTTGTCCAGGTGGGAAAGGGCAGTGTGGAGTGCAATAGAGATTGCATCATCAGTGGATCTGTTGGAGCGGTATGCAAATTGGAGTGGGTCTAGGGTTTCTGGGTTAATGCTGTTGATGTGAGCCATGACCAGCCTTTCAAAGCACTTAATGGCTACAGACGTCAGTGCTAGGGGTCGGTAGTCATTTAGGCAGGTTATCTTAGAGTCCTTGGGCACGGGGACTATGGTGGTCTGCTTGAAACATGTTGGTATTACAAACTCAGTCAGGGACATGTTGAAAATGTCAGTGAAGACACTTGCCAGTTGGTCAGCACATGCTCGGAGTACACGTCCTGGTAATCCGTCTGGCCCTGCGGCCTTGTGAATGTTGACCTGCTTAAAAGTCTTACTCACATCGGCTACAGAGAGCGTGATCACATAGTCATCTGGAACAGCTGGTGCTCTCATGCATGCTTCAGTGTTGCCTGCCTCGAAGCGAGCATAGAAGTGGTTTAGCTCGTCTGGTAGGCTTGTGTCACTGGGCAGCTCACGGCTGTGCTTCCCTTTGTAGTCTGTAATAGTTTTCAAGCCCTGCCACATCCGACGAGCGTCAGAGCCAGTGTAGTACGATTCAATCTTAGTCCTGTATTGACTCTTTGCCTGTTTGATGGTTCGTCGGAGGGCATAGCGGGATTTTTTATAAGCGTCCGGGTTAGAGTCCCGTTCCTTGAAAGCGGCAGCTCTACCCTTTAGCTCAGTGCGGATGTTTCCTGTAATCCATGGCTTCTGGTTGGGGTATGTACGTACGGTCACTGTGGGGACGACATCATCGATGCACTTATTGATGAAGCCAGTGACTGATGTGGTGTACTCCTCAATGCTGTCTGAAGAATCCCGGAACATGTTCCAGTCTGTGCTAGCAAAACAGTCCTGTAGCTTAGCATCTGCGTCATCTGACTACTTTTTTATTAACCGAGTCACTGGTGCTTCCTGCTTTAGTTTTTGCTTATAAGCAGGAATCAGGAGGATAGAGTTATGGTCAGATTTGCCAAATGGAGGGTGAGGGAGAGCTTTGTATGCGTCTCTGTGTGTGGAGTAAAGGTGGTCTAGAGTTTTTTTCTCCTCTGGTTGCACATTTAACATGCTGGTAGAAATTAGGTAGAACGGATTTAAGTTTCCCTGCATTAAAGTCCCCGGCCACTAGGAGCGCTGCATCTGGATGAGCGTTTTCCTGTTGATTTATGGCCTTGTACAACTCATTCAGTGCAATCTTAATGCCAGCATTGGTTTGTGGTGGTAAATAGACAGCTATGAAAAATATAGATGAAAACTCTCTTGGTAAATAGTGTGGTCTACAGCTTATCATAAGATACTCTACCTCAGGCGAGCAAAACCTTGAGACTTCCTTAGTATTTGATTTTTTGCACCAGCTGTTGTTTACAAATATACACAGACCGCCACCCCTTGTCTTACCGGAGTCAGCCGTTCTATCCTGCCAATGTAGCGTATAGCCCGCTAGCTGTATGTTATCAATGTCGTCGTTCAGCCACGACTCGGTGAAACATAAGATATTACAGTTTTTAATGTCCCGTTGGTAGGATAACCGTAGTCTTAAATCATCCAATTTATTTTCAAATGATTGAACGTTGGCTAATAGGATTGATGGAAGAGGCAGTTTACTCGCTCGCCATCGGATCCTTACAAGGCACCCCGATCTATGTCCACGATATCTCCGTCTCTTCCTCACGCGAATGACGGGGATTTGGGCCTTGTCGGGTGTCTGTATGATATCCTTCGCGGCCGCCTCGTTGAAGAAAAAATCTTCGTCCAATACGAGGTGAGTAATCGCTGTCCTGATATCCAGAAGCTCTTTTTGGTTATAAGAGACGATGGCAGAAACATTATGTACAAAATAAATTACAAATAACGCGGAAAAACACACATAATAGTACAATTGGTTAGAGGGCTGTAAAACGGCAGCCATCTTCTCCGGCGCTGTTCTCACTTATTACTTACCACATTATTTCGCTGTAATAGTGAAGGTGTAAACTTGGCATTAGAAAATCTAAATAGTATATTTGACCTTTCAGCTTCCCTATCACATCTAAAAATGTCAAACAGAAAACCTAAGAAAATTAACAATAATGACAAATGGTTTGATGAAGAATGCAAAAACCTAAGAAAGAAATTGAGAAACCTATCCAAACAAAAACATAGAGACCCAGAAAACCTGAGCCTACGCCAGCACTATGGTGAATCACTAAAACAATACAGAAATACACTACGGAAAAAGAACCAGAAATCAGCTCAATGTAATTGAAGAATCCATAGACTCTAACCACTTCTTGTTAGGCCTACTGCTGCTAGGTAGCTCTCTCTGCTCTCCCCCTCCCCTCTGTCTGTCCTTGATTGCAGGAGTGAAGTCTGGTGTGCGGGAGTCAGGGTTCCAGCTGCAGCTCATTCACCATAATCACCTCAGCCTTTAAGACCCGGTCAAACTTGGCACTCATCGTCAGATCGTAGTCAAGACGACCATATTATGGGAACCTGACTCCTGCCTCCGCTTCACTCCTGCCACCACCATCCTGCTCTCCACTACCGGACCTCCCTTTTGGACTCACCATGGACACTAGGACATTACGGTACCACACCTGCTCTGACCTGGATCTGTTACCCTCCCTGTAACCTGGACTTGCTCTTCCCCTATTATTGGAAACCTGGACTTATTGAACATTGTAAATAAACCTGCTAAACCTTCTCTGGCTTGGTGTACTTGTCTGCATTTGGGTTCTAATCCAGTTAAATCATGACACTTCTGGGAAAATTGGAAAACACTAAACAAACAACAACACAAAGAGTTATCTATCCAAAACGGAGATGTATGGGTAAACCACTTTTCCAATCTTTTTGGCCCTATAACAAAGAACAAACAGCAAAAACATATACATGATCAAATACAAATATTCAAATCAACTATTAAAGACTACCAGAACCCACTGTATTCTCCAATTACATTGAATGAACTACAGGACAAAATACAAACCCTCCAATACAAAAAGGCCTTTGGTGTTGATGGTATCCTCAATGAAATGATAAAATATACAGACAACTAATTCCAATTGGCTACACTTAAACTCTTTAACATCATCCTTAGCTCTGGCATCTTCCCCAATATTTGGAACCAAAGGACTGATCACTACAATCCACAAAAGTGGAGACAAATTTGACCCCAATAACTACCGTAGGATATGCGTCAACAGCAACCTTGGGAAATCCTCTGCATTATCATAAACAGCAGACTTGTACATTTCCTTAGTGGAAACAATGTACTGAGCAAATGTCAAAATTGGCTTTTTGCCAAATTACCGTACAACAGACCACGTATTCACTCTGCACACCCTAATTGACAAACAAACAAACCAAAACAAAGGAAAAGTCTTCTCATGCTTTGTTAATTTCAAAAAAGCTTTTCACTCAATTTGGCATGAGGGTCTGCTATACAAATTGATGGAAAGTGGTGTTGGGGGACAAACATACAACATTATAAAATCCATGTACACAAACAACAAGTGTGCGGTAGAAACTGGCAAAAAACACATTTCTTTCCACAGGGATGTGGGGTGAGACAGGAATGCAGCTTAAGCCCCACCCTCTTCAACATATACAGTGGAGAAAAAAAGTATTTAGTCAGCCACCAATTGTGCAAGTTCTCCCACTTAAAAAGATGAGAGAGGCCTGTAATTTTCATCATAGGTACACGTCAACTATGACAGACAAAATGAGAAAAAATGTATGGTGGAAAATAAGTATTTGGTCAATAACAAAAGTTTCTCAATACTTTGTTATATACCCTTGGTTGGCAATGACACTGGTCAAACGTTTTCTGTAAGTCTTCACAAGTTTTTCACACACTGTTGCTGGTATTTTGGCCCATTCCTCCATGCAGATCTCCTCTAGAGCAGTGATGTTTTGGGGCTGTCGCTGGGCAACACAGACTTTCAACTCCCTCCAAAGATTTGCTATGGGGTTGAGACCTGGAGACTGGCTAGGCCACTCCAGGACCTTGAAATGCTTCTTACAAAGCCACTCCTTCATTGCCCGGGCGGTGTGTTTGGGATCATTGTCATGCTGAAAGACCAAGCCACGTTTCATCTTCAATTCATTTGCTGATGGAAGGAGGTTTTCACTCAAAATCTCACGATACATGGCCCCATTCATTCTTTCCATTACACGGATCAGTCGTCCTGGTCCCTTTGCAGAAAAACAGCCCCAAAGCATGATGTTTCCACCCCCATGCTTCACAGTAGGTATGGTGTTCTTTGGATGCAACTCAGCATTTTTTGTCCTCCAAACACGACGAGTTGAGTTTTTACCAAAAAGTTATATTTTGGTTTTATCTGACCATATGACATTCTCCCAATCCTCTTCTGGATCATCCAAATGCACTCTAGCAAACTTCAGACGGGCCTGGACATGTACTGGCTTAAGCAGGGGGACACGTCTGGCACTGCAGGATTTGAGTCCCTGGCGGCGTAGTGTGTTACTGATGGTAGGCTTTGTTACTTTGGTCCCAGCTCTCTGCAGGTCATTCACTAGGTGTCCCCCCCCCGTGTGGTTCTGGGATTTTTGCTCACCGTTCTTGTGATCATTTTGACCCCAAGGGGTGAGATCTTGCGTGGAGCCCCAGATCGAGTGAGATTATCAGTGGTCTTGTATGTCTTCCATTTCCTAATAATTGCTCCCACAGTTGATTTCTTCAAACCAAGCTGCTTACCTATTGCAGATTCAGTCTTCACAGCCTGGTGCAGGTCTACAATTTTGTTTCTGGTGTCCTTTGACATCTCTTTGGTCTTGGCCATAGTGGAGTTTGGAGTGTGACTGTTTGAGGTTGTGGACAGGTGTCTTTTATACTGATAACAAGTTCAAACAGGTGCCATTAATACAGATAACGAGTGGAGGACAGAGGTGCCTCTTAAAGAAGAAATTACAGGTCTGTGAGAGCCAGAAATCTTGCATGTTTGTAGGTGACCAAATACTTATTTTCCACCATAATTTGCAAATAAATTCATAAAAAGTCCTACAATGTGATTTTCTGGAAAAAAAATTCTCATTTTGTCTGTCATAGTTGACTTGTACCTATGATGAAAAGTACAGGCCTCTCTCATCTTTTTAAGTGGGAGAACTTGCACAATTGGTGGCTGACTAAATACTTTTTTCCCCCACTGTATATCAATTAATTGGTGAGGGCATTAGAACAGTCTGCAGCACCTGGCCTCACTCACTAGAATCTGAACTCAAAAGTCTACTGTTTGCAGATGATCTGGTGCTTCTGTCCCCAACCAATGAGGGCCTACAGTAGCACCTAGATCTTCTGCACAGATTATGTCAGACCTGGTCCTCTGTAGCTCAGCTGGTAGAGCACGGCGCTTGTAACGCCAAGGTAGTGGGTTCGATCCCCGGGACCACACATACACAAAAATGTATGCACGCATGACTGTAAGTCGCTTTGGATAAAAGCGTCTGCTAAATGGCATATTATTATTATTATTAACAAAATATTGGTGTTCCAAAAAAGGTCCAGTTGCCAGGACCACATATACAAATTCCATCTAGACACCGTTGACATAGAGCACACAAAAAATTATACATACCTCGACCTACAGTGGCTTGCAAAAGTATTCACCCCCCTTGGCATTTTTCCTATTTTGTTGCATTACAACCTGGAATTAAAATTGATTTTGGGGGGGGTTGTATCATTTGATTTACACAACATGCATACCACTTTGAAGATGCAAAATAATTTTATTTGTGAAACAAACAAGAAATAAGACCTGCTGGAAGGTGAACCTCCGTCCCAGTCTCAAATCTCTGGAAGACTGAAACAGGTTTCCCTCAAGAATTTCCTTGTATTTAGCGGCATCCGTCATTTCTTCAATTCTGACCAGTTTCCCAGGCCCTGCCGATGATAAACATCCCCACAGCATGATGCTGCCACCACCATGCTTCACTGTGGGGATGGTGTTCACGGGGTGATGAGAGGTGTTGGGTTTGCGCCAGACATAGCGTTGTCCTTCATGGCCAAAAAGCTCAATTTTAGTCTCATCTGACCAGAGTAACTTCTTCCATATGTTTGGGGAGTCTCCCACATTCCATTTGGCGAACACCAAACGTGCTTGCTTATTTTTTTCTTTAAGTAATGGCTTTTTTCTGGCCACTCTTCCGTAAAGCCCTGCTCTGTGGAGTGTACGGCTTAAAGTGGTCCTATGGACAGATACTCCAATCTCCGCTGTGGAGCTTTGCAGCTCCTTCAGGGATATCTTTGGTCTCTTTGTTGTCTCTCTGATTAATGCCCTCCTTGCCTGGTCTGTGAGTTTTGGTGTGCGGCCTTCTCTTGGCAGGTTTGTTGTGGTGCCATATTCTTTCAATTTTTTAATAATGGATTCATTGGTGCTCCGTGGGATGTTTAAAGTTTGATATTTTTTGGTTGCACCAGATCTTATTTAGGGGCTTCATAGAAAAGGGGGTGAATACATATGCACGCACCACTTTCCCATTATAACTTTTTTAGATTTTTTTAAAACAAGTTATTTTTTTCATTTCACTTAACCAATTTGGACTATTTTGTGTATGTCCATTAGATGAAATCCAAATAAAATTTCATTTAAATTACAGGTTGTAATGCAACAAAATAGGAAAAACGCCAAGGGGGATGAATACTTTTGCGAGGCACTGTATACATCAGCGCTAGAGGCTGTGAACGATCTGAGAGACAAGACAAGAAGGGCCTTCTATGCCATCAAAAGGAACATAAAATTCGACATACCAATTAGGATCTAGCTAAAAATACTTGAATCAGTTATAGAACCCATTTACCTTTATGGTTGTGAGGTCTGGGGTCTGCTCACCAACCAAGAGTTTACAAAATGGGACAAACACCAAATTGAGACTGCATGCAGAATTCTGCAAAAATATCCTCAGTGTACAACGTAAAACACCAAATAATGCATGCAGAGCAGAATATGGCCGATTAACCGCTAATTATCAAAATCCAGAAATGAGCCGTTAAATTCTACAACAACCTAAAAGGAAGCGATTTCCAAACCTTACATAACAAAGCCATCACCTACAGAAAGATGAACCTAGAGAAGAATCCCCTAAGCAAGCTGGTCCTGGGGCTCTGTTCACAAACACAAACAGACCCCACAAAGCCCCAGGACAGCAACACAATTTGACCCAACCAAATCATGAGAAAACAAAAAGACAATGACTTGACTCATTGGAAGGAATTAACAAAAAACAGACACACAACAAAGCCAACCAAACAAGTTTTGAATTGTATTTATTTCAAAAAGTACTCAGTGGCAGAATGCCTGACCACTGTGACTGATCCAAAAATTAAAGAAACCTTTGGCTATGTACAGACTCAGTGAGCATAGCCTTACTGCCTACGGCGGCCTGGCTCTCAAGAGAAGACAGGCTATGTGCACACTGCCCACAAAATGAGGTGGAAACTGAGCTGCAATTCCCAACCTCCTGCCAAATGTATGACCATATTAGAGACACATATTTCCCTCAGATTACACAGACCGGCAAAGAATTCGAAAACAAACCCAATTTTGATAAACTCCCTTATCTACTGGGTAAAATACCACAGTGTGCCATCACAGCAACAATATTTGTGACCTGTTGCCACAAGAAAAGGGCAACCAGTTAAGAACAAACACCATTGTAAATACAATCCATATTTATGTTTATGTATTTTCACATTTGTACTTTGCACATTGTTACAACACTGTACATAGACATAATATTATTTTGGAACTTCTGAGTGTAATGTTTACTGTTAATTTAATTTTATTGTTTATTTCACTTTCGTTTACTATGTACTTCACTTGCTTTGGCAATGTTAACACACGTTTCCCATGCCAATAAAGCCCTTAAATTGAAATTGAAATTGAAATTGAAAAATTGAATTGATAGACATCCTTCTACTGCAGGGTAAGCCTTGAGCTGACAGCCTTTGAGCAGTAAAATGCCTACAGAAAGTGGGGGGCCATGAAGAATAGAAACCAGTATAAACCCTTAAACCCACAGAAAGCTGTAGAATACAGTGGATGATCCGTATTTGTGTGAGACTTACTGAATTGGGTCAGCACAGGCTCAAATACAACATAAAATAAAAAATAAAAAATGATACAACTTATTCATGTAAATTAATAAGGCTTTCACCCTTTGAATCCTTTACAAATATTTTTTCAAAAAGAGCGTACATGACATGACATGAAGGATTATTTGTCTTATACTGTTAAAATGTATTATGAAGGGATTAATAAAAAAAGAACATACATTTTGTTCCATTAATTTCACTGTAGCGTTGGCCTCCTCTGTCGGACGAATACACCTCACAACTCACAAGGCCCAGGCGCTTCGTTTTGGTACAACCTGTGTTCATATCAGACAAACCCACGCATATTTACTGAACATGTTCATTTATTTGACCTTTTTAAGAGGTCTGGGGGGGGGGGGGGGGGGGATGATGTCAAGTTCTACAGAGATGACATACATGTTTTGGGATTCTCTCGGACCAGACGAGTAAAACGGTACCTTGCAGTTCACTCTACCTCACGTGGTACCCCACCTATAGCTGTTGACATAAAACAAGCCTCTCTCAGCCAATTAACATTCATCAGGGGCTCTTAAGAAATTAGGTTGTGTAGTACCACTGACATGAATGGCAGTATGATGCACACAATTGAAAGAACATCGGCGAGCTGAAAACCAGATATACTGTCTGTGGCAGCCTTATAGTTTTAGTTTAAATCGATAAAAACAGCCACGTACACGATTTCTACAGTAGTAAGTTCTGTCAACCTGATATCTACAATAGTAAGGTCTGTCAACCTGATATCTACAGTAGTAAGGTCTGTCAACCTGATATCTACAGTAGTAAGGTCTGTCAACCTGATATCTACAGTAGTAAGGTCTGTCAACCTGATATAAACAGTTGTAAGGTCTTTCAACCTGATATCTACAGTAGTAAGGTCTGTCAACCTGATATAAACAGTTGTAAGGTCTTTCAACCTGATATCTACAGTAGTAAGGTCTGTCAACCTGATATCTACAGTAGTAATGTCTGTTAACTTGATATATACAGTTGTAAGGTCTGTCAACCTGATATCTACAGTAGTAAGGTCTGTCAACCTGATATCTACAGTAGTAATGTCTGTCAACTTGATATATACAGTTGTAAGGTCTTTCAACCTGATATCTACAGTAGTAAGGTCTGTCAACCTGATATCTACAGTAGTAAGGTCTGTCAACCTGATATAAACAGTTGTAGGGTCTGTCAACCTGATATCTACAGTAGTAAGGTCTGTCAACCTGATATCTACAGTTGTAATGTCTGTCGACTGTCAAGGGTTCTCTCTGTTCTCTGGGTTAGAACACGTTCCAACAGTCAGGGTTCTGGGTTAGAACACGTTCCAACAGTCAGGGTTCTCTCTGTTCTCTGGGTTAGAACACGTTCCAACAGTCAGGGTTCTCTCTGTTCTCTGGGTTAGAACACGTTCCAACAGTCAGGGTTCTCTCTGTTCTCTGGGTTAGAACACGTTCCAACAGTCAGGGTTCTCTCTGTCTCTGGGTTAGAACACGTTCCAACAGTCAGGTTCTCTCTGTTCTCTGGGTTAGAACACGTTCCAACAGTCAGGGTTCTCTCTGTTCTCTGGGTTAGAACACGTTCCAACAGTCAGGGTTCTTAGGGGACCCCAATGCCCAAGGTCTGTGAGTGAGGAAACTGCCCTGCAAAGGGTGCAGGCTTTTGGATGAGAAGTTATACCAAATGCCTGACCTTCAGTGGTCAGTAGACATCACATAGCGTAGCTAGTAGGGGGCAAAGAGTGACATGGCTGTTGAAAGGCCTAGATCAGTGAAAAGGGACAAGGCCAAAGCCGTTAAAGCATAAACTTGTTCGGATTATCTCTGATGCAACCTCACAATTTTCCACAGGTTGCAGGCTACAGGAAACCTGGGATATGGAAATATTGAAAAGGTTTGTGACAAGCAGAGACAAGGCAGAGAGCAGGCTGCAGGGGCTTATCTAGACCTTGGGATGCCTTTACATTATAGAGCCAGCATCTGTCTATCTTCTGATAAAGCATCATTCATTCACCTGCCCTTTGGTTTGGATGTTTGGAGTCAGAGTTGCCTGGGATGTGTTCATTAGGGCATGCAACAACAACAACAACAAAAAGTTATCCAACGGGAAACAAAAAGGAGAGTTTCCTGTTGCACAAATGTAGGTAGTCCCTTTCCTGCTGTTTTGACTTTCTCTCTCAACCTATGAATGCTCAGCTATGAAAAGCCAACTGACATTTGCTCCTGAGGTGTTGAACTGTTGCACCCTCTATAACCAATGTGGTTATTACTTTGATGTAAAAAGGGCTTTACTTTGGTGCCTGGTGAATGCTACCCTAGCACCCTCAACTATACATGGACGAGTGTTTCCCTTCTCGTTGCGTTTCCTTTGGTTCTGATAATCAACACTGCTAAAGGAACAGGTTTCCTAATTAGCCAACCCTCTCTAATGGAGAAGTTTTGATGCAGATGTGTGTTTATCTTTAAGGGAAAAACACAGGATACCATACGTGCCGGTGTTGCAATAATGAAGAGGAAGCATCACCTTCTAGGGAGGAAACACTAATTGAACAAAGGTATAGTTATGGATGTACTGCATATTGTTCAGATAGATAGGTATTGTTATGGATGTACTGTGACACAATGCATATTGTTCAGAGATACACACAATAATGATCAAGTGTCCTGGATTGAACTAGATAGCATGCTCACATCTTTATAGTCACTAACAATGTCCCAAAACATTGACTTGATGTGTTTTCCTTATCCAAACTCTCTGAATTGCCACTGGGATTCCTGCGGTTCCGAACACCATAGTTTCTATATTGACTTCAAACTGAGCTAAATGGGGTACTTCTCTCAGCACTGTTGAAGTCAACACACTGCAGCGTCACACATGAGTGTGAATGTGTGTTTTGGGACAAATCATTCACTAAATCCTAAACCTCAACTAAATCTTGTAATGAATAATGTGGAAATTGAGCAAGTTGAGGAGACTAAACTGCTTGGAGTAATCCTGGATTGTAAACTGTCATGGTCAAAACATATTGATGCAACAGTAACTCAAATGGGGAGAGGTATGTCCACATTAAAGCGCTGCTCTGCCTTCTTAATAACGCCATCAACAAGACAGGTCCTACAGACCCTAGTTTTGTCACACCTGGACTACTGTTCAGTCGTATGGTCCGGTTTCACAAAGAGGGACTTTAAAAGTTACAATTGGCTCAGAACAGGGCAGCATGGCTGGCCCTTAAATGTACACGGAGAGATAACATTGAAGAGACCTCTGGTGGCATGTCTTGTGGGGTATGCATGTCAATCTCTCCTGGCTCAAAGTAGAGGAAAGATTGACTTCATCACTACTTGTGAGCTGTTTAAACTACTAGCGAGCTGTTTAAACTACTAGCACACAGCTCAGACATGCATAACCCACAAGACATGCCACCAGAGGTCTCTTCACAGTCCCCACATCCAGAACAGACTATGGGAGGCGTAGAGTACTACAGTACCAGTCAAAAGTTTGGACACAACTACTCATTCCAGGATTTGTCTTTATTTTTACTATTTTCTACGTTGCAGAATAATAGTGAAGACATCAAAACTATGAAATAACACATATGGAATCATGTAATAACCAAAAAAGTGTTAAAGAAATCAAAATATATTTTATATTTGAGATTCTTAAAATAGCCACCCTTTGCCTTGATGACAGCTTTGCACACTCTTGGCATTCTCTCAACCAGCTTCATTAAGTAGTCACCTGGAATGCATTTCAATTAACAGGTGTGCCTTGTTAAACGTTAAAAGTTAATGCATTTGAGCCAGTCAGTTGTGTTATGACAAGGTAGAGGTGGTATACAGAAGATAGCCTTATTTGGTAAAATACTAAAGTCCATGTTATGGCAATAACAGCTCAAATAAGCAAAGAGAAATGACAGTCCATCATTACTTTAAGACATGAAGGTCAGTCAATCCGGAAAATTTCAAGTGCAGTCGCAAAAACCATCAAGCAGCATGATGAAATTGGCTCTCATGAGGACCGCCACAGGAAAGGAAGACCCAGAGTTACTTCTGCTGCAGAGGATAAGTTCATTAGAGTTACCAGCCTCAGAAATCGGCAACTAACTGCACCTCAGATTGTACCACACAGAGTTCAAGTAACAGACACATCTCAACATCAACTGTTCAGAGGAGACTGTATGACTCAGGACTTCATGGTCGAATTGCTCCAAAAAACAACTACTAATGGATACCAATAAGACGAAGAGACTTGCCTCCACCGGTCCAATGGACATTAGACCGGTGGAAATCTGTCCTTTGGTCTGATGAGTCTAAATTTGAGATTTTGGTTCCAACCACCATGTCTTTGTGAGACGCAGAGTAGGTGAACGGATTATCTCCGCATGTGTGGTTCCCACCATGAAGCATGGAGGAGGAGGTGTGATGGTGTGGGGGTGCTTTGCTGGTGACACTGTCTGTGATTTATTTAGAATTCAAGGTACACTTAACCAGCATGGCTACCACAGCATTCTGCAGCGATACGCCATCCCATCTGGTTTGCGCTTAGTAGGACTATCATTTGTTTTTCAACAGGATAATGACCAAAAACACACCTCCAGGCTGTGTAAGGGTTATTTGACCAATAAGGAGAGTGATGGAGTGCTGCATCAGATGACCTGTCCTCCACAATCACCCGACCTCAACCCAATTGAGATGGTTTGGGATGAGTCGGACCACAGAGTGAAGGGAAAGCCGCCAACAAGTGCTCAGCATATGTGGGAACTCCTTCAAGACTGTTGGAAAAGCATTCCAGGTGACTACCTCATGAAGCTGGTTGAGAGAATGCAAAGCTGTCATCAAGGCAAAGGGTTGCTACTTTGAAGAATCTAAAATATATTTTGGTTTGTTTAACACATATCTGCACCAAAACAAATGACGGAAAGCTTTGAGTCTTACATATGATAAGGAAAGACATACACAAGTAATATAATATGAATATAACAACAACTTTATTGAAAGAATAAGGTTAGGGGGAATACATGGTTTCAGTCAAACCTGAAAACAAAGTGCAAGTTCCATCACTATCATAACCATAACATCATACACAACCGCTTGCCCTTGCATTCAGGTGCCACACAAGCAAACCATTCATATCCTCCTTTCTATCTCACCTGTAACAAGGACTTTCTACACTAGACCTCAAGTATGTTTCACTCTTTCTGTTCTGACAATCAACCAAATGTTAGCTTGGTCTTCCATCTGTTTGGGCTCTATAGCCAACTCTTAACTGTCCAGCAGACCTGGATAACTATAGTTAACTATGCTCAGATCTGGAGCATCAACCTAGGAGGGTTAGGGGGGAACCAGATCAGCTGCTTCTCAGCCAGTCCATGTTCTCCTGTCTGTCCAGCAGACCTGGATAACTATAGTTAACTATGCTCAGATCTGAAGCATCAACCTAGGAGGGTTAGGGGGGAACCAGATCAGCTAACGCTTGATGGAGCTTGCTGGGAACATGTGTTCCTAGCCTGATTTGCAATGTCGTCGAATGCAAAGCGTGCCGCACGGGAGGTTCGACTGAACCTCTCTGACAAATCCGACAAAGGGTATTGTTTGGATGGAACACAGTGCCCAGGCAGCCATATTGCACAATCTCTCTTGCTTTTTGGGACGGGACCAAAACTAGGATGAAATATGTAAAATAAAACAATGAACGTTAATTGGTCTATTATAAATCAGATAGCCGTTATGCAGCGGGACAAAATTACATCCGAACATGGCTGAAATTCCTTTGTTTCTCTTCTTCTTTTTTTTAAAGCAGCTCTTAAGGGCTGACCTCAGTGTGGAAATATCTTTTTTTTTTTTTTTTTAACAGGAAAAACACGTTTAACGGCGCTGCCTCTTTAAAACACTGCCTTCCGTTCGGCTTTTAATTAAAGGAACATGTAGCAAACGATGAATCTTCACAACCCAGTCAGGTACTTCTAAAGGAAAAAGGAAGGCATATACAGGAAAATATGGTGTAAAAAAAAGAGCACTCCCTAAAGTATAAAGTATAACAAAAATGGTCTGTTTGGATAAGACAGAATAAAGGACAGAAAAGTAACAATATATGGTATACTGTAGTTTATTAGTTTTCTAGAACCATTAATGGTTCGGTTGACATTGCACTGTAACTATTTAGCAGTCCTCCCAGCCAGGTCTGAATGGGCTCGTTTTAGGGCGTGCTTATTGCAGTCCATATTGAGACCTTTTATAATGCGGAGAATGAACAAAATGAATTCATTTATTATAAATTGTAAAGCAATGAAGAGCTTCGTACATCTTGAACAGATTTTTAGAAATCAAATAACGCTATGAAGCTGATTGGATCACAATTGTATTTGTTTATCATGAACCACTTCTTTGAACCACTGTTTCCATCTGCTTTTAGATAAAAAAAAAAGAAAAAAAGCCATCAATCAAAACCGATTGTCTAGTACTGCTTCCGTGCTGCATATCTATCCACTGGTGGGAGTTCAATCAGTAACCTCCGTTTCTCCATACCTCCGTTTCTCCATAGGACTCTGGTCAAAAGTAGCGCACTTTACAGGGAGTAGTGTGCCCTTTGGGACACATCCTGAGAGTATATACGATATTTCACGGATTTAATAGAGTGTTTTACTGGTCCTTCCTGCTCTCTGTTGTTGAAGTTGACAAACTGCTGAACAACCTTTTCCAAATTTTGTCGTGTCACAGCCTGAATTTAAAATGGATTACATTTAGATTTTGTGTCACTGGCCTACATATAATACCCCATAATGGATTTTTTTTTATTTTAATTGTATTTTATTTTACAAATTAATAAAACATGGAAAACTGAAATGTCTTGAGTCAATAGAACTCTGGTCAAAAGTAGTGTGCTATCTAGGGAATAGGGTGGCATTTGGGACACAACCTAGTGGAATGACGCCTCTTTCTCATTCTCTCTCCAGGACAGGCAAGCCCCTCAGGGTTATCAGAACTGGGCTGTTTAGAATGGTGGCTGATTGAGATAAGATTCCCTGTTGTTCTGATCAAGGACTAATGTGTGTGTGTGTGTGTGTGTGTGTGTGTGTGTGTGTATGTGTGTGTGTGTGTGTGTGTGTGTGTGTATGTGTGTGTGTGTGTGGGTGTGTGTGTGTGTATGTGTGTGTGTGTGTGGGTGTGTGGTGTGTGTGGTGTGTGTGGTGTGTGTGGTGTGTGTGTGTGTGTGTGTGTGGGTGTGTGGTGTGTGTATGTGTGTGTGTGTGTGTGTGTGTGTGTGTGTGTGTGTGTATGTGTGTGTGTGTGTGGGTGTGTGGTGTGTGTGGTGTGTGTGGTGTGTGTGGTGTGTGTGTGTGTGTGTGTGTGTGTGTGGTGTGTGGGTGTGTGTGTGTGGTGTGGTGTGTGTGTGTGTGTGTGTGTGTGTGTGTGTGGTGTGTGTGTGTGTGTTTATAGCAGTACATAATTTTGTGTCCCCCTTTCACCCTGCGTTGGTATCAGAGGTATGATGGCACGACGGTGTGATAAGAGTGTCTTGCTAAATTAACTAAATATATACACACCGGCCAGTTTATTATGTACACCCATCAACTGGCCACACGCAGTTGCTGCAGATTGGACGGCGGTACATTCATGCTGCGAACAGCCCGTTCCATCTCATCCCAAATATTCTCTATAGGGTTGAGGTCTGGGGACTGCGTAGGTCACTCAAGTAAACTGAACTCGCTGTCATGTTCCAGGCGATGTTTTTCCACTCCTCAGTTGTCCGGTGTTGGTGATGGCGTGCCCACTGGAGCCGCTTCTTCTTGTTTTTAGCTGACAGGAGTGGAACCCGGTGTGGTCATCTGCTGCGACAGCCCATCCGTGACAAGGACCGACGAGTCGTGTGTTCCTAGATGCCGTTCTGCACACCACTGTTGTACTGCGCCGTTATTTGTCTGTTTGTGGCCCGCCTGTTAGCTTGCATGATTCTTGCCATTCTCCTTACATCTCTCTCATCAATTAGCTGTTTTCTCCCCCAGGACGGCCGCTGAATGGATGTCTTTAGTTTGTTGCACCATTCTCTGTAAAGCCTAGACACTGTCGTGTGTGAAAAGCCCAGGAGGCCAAGCGTTTCTGAGATACTGGATCCGGCGCGCCTGGCACCGACGATCATACCACGATCCAAGTCGCTTAGGTCACTTGTTTTGCCCATTCTAACTTGCAAATGTATTTTAATTCAATACATTTCACAACACAAGTATTTAGTAGTTTATTTTGATACATTGATCTCTATGGTATTTTGTAGTTTGTTTTGATACATTGATCTCTATGGTATTTTGTAGTTTGTTTTGATACATTGATCTCTATGGTATTTTGTAGTTTATTTTGATACATTGATCTCTATGGTATTTTGTAGTTTATTTTGATACATTGATCTCTATGGTATTTTGTAGTTTATTTTGATACATTGATCTCTATGGTATTTTGTAATTATATTTTGTCATTTTAGCCCATTCCCTTTATAGTGCACTGCTTCCCTTTATAGTGCACTGCTTCCCTTTATAGCACTCTATGGGCCCTGGTAAAAAGTAGTACACTATTTAGGGAATAGGGTGCCATTTTGAACACAGAATTGAACTGATAAATACAATGTTGTTGTTATTTTAATAATGTGGATTGAGTATTTCATCTTAATACTTTTTAATATGCAACAAAGTGGTGAAGATGATAGAGGATTTGACAGTCTTTGTTGTTACATTCAGACTTAAAAACTAATATTGAGTCAGTGCTACATCGAACAATGCTCAGATTGTTGTCAAGAGAGCTGGGGACATTTCAACATTCATATTGTTGTCAAGAGAGCAGGGACATTTAAACACTCAGATTAAGTTCAAGAGAGCTGGAGACATTTCAACACTCAGATTAAGGTCAAGAGAGCTGGAGACATTTCAACACTCAGATTAAGGTCAAGAGACCTGGAGACATTTCAACACTCAAATTAAGGTCAAGAGAGCTGGAGACATTTCAACACTTAGATTTTTGTCAAGAGAGCTGGAGACATTTCAACACTTAGATTTTTGTCAAGAGAGCTATGGACATTTCATTCTTATAAACAGGTGTTTAGAAAGTACTTTGTGGCTTTTGGGCATTTTTACATAAGAGGGTTTGTGATAGGTAGGTACAACAAAGAACTTGTGACATGCATCCCAAATACCACCCTATTCCCTATTTTGTGCACTAGTATTGACAAGGGTCAAAAATAGTGCACTACGTAGGGAATAGGGTGTTATTTGGGAAGTCCTATCTCTGTCTGGGGAAGTCCAGATGCCATGATGAAAGTGATTATTTGAAACACACCATCTCCCCGGTATAGCTGGCCACAAGCCTACACTGGTTATCTATTCAACTTAAATAAGACAAACCACCGAATCACACACATTCACGCCAGCGCTAGACATAAACCATTCTCTTTTGTGATGTCCTTATATTTCAGGGGTTGAAAACAACATTCCACCGTAATCACCCCTTGCCTCAGCCCCCAGCTGCACACCTCATTGTATTATTTTTGTGCAGTCCCTTAGGGGACGATTTCACACTATATTGTGTTACGGAACCTTGTCAGCACATTGCATTAGTACCCCCAAATTGAGTTCACAGGTAGAGGGCATCCGACAAAGGATTTTAGGGATTGAGGCACTGGGGGATCCACCCCCCCCCCCCTTCTCAGCTGTGTGATATGGTTAAAGTGGCTAAAGGCCCCCCTTTCCACTGTGAGACGCCTGAAGAGGGGTTGGCTATTCCCGGGTGTGTTATGTTGGGGAAAGAGGATTGGTGAAACCAGCGCGGAGTCCCCTTGGGTGTCTGATTCCGCTGGAGACACTGATGTGGCCCGAGAAGAACACGGAGACTGAGGAGATTAAATCTGTATCATTGATCCCAGTGCTGTCTAAAGCACAATGACAGACGCCTCCTCCTCTGCTCAGCAGTCACTGGAGTTAACGTTTTAGAGACTATGGATGCGTCCCAAATGATTCCCTGTTAGCACACTACCTAAATGCTACCCTATTCCCTATTTGTAGAAAAGCCTCTCATTTTTCTTATACATTTTAGGGAACTGTCCCTTTATTTGCATTTTTTGGTTAAGTTTAACGACAGGCACCTCTGGGCAATAGAGATATGTAGAGATCGCAACGTATCAGTCTTCAATGGCGCTGCCATTGTTAATATAGGCTTTTAGGCAATACAGACCTCTGTACATCTCTATGCTCCGAGCACACCGGCAACCAATTCCCTTATTAACCCCCTAAGCTTGATGTAATTAGCATAATAATAAAAAATCCATGAGTTTAAGCTAGAGATATAGTTTTGTTTCGCATTGGATGCGTCTCAATCCACCGCATCCGCCAGTGTCGCACTTCCGCATCTGCGGTGAAAGGTGACAGAGCTAGAGAGGTGTGTGGTGTGTGGTGTGTGGGTGTGTGTGTGTGGTGTGGTGTGTGTGTGTGTGTGTGTGTGTGTGTGTGTGGTGTGTGTGTGTGTGTTTATAGCAGTACATAATTTTGTGTCCCCCTTTCACCCTGCGTTGGTATCAGAGGTATGATGGCACGACGGTGTGATAAGAGTGTCTTGCTAAATGAACTAAATATATACACACCGGACAGTTTATTACGTACACCCATCAACTGGCCACACGCAGTTGCTGCAGATTGGACGGCGGTACATTCATGCTGCGAACAGCCCGTTCCATCTCATCCCAAATATTCTCTATAGGGTTGAGGTCTGGGGACTGCGTAGGTCACTCAAGTAAACTGAACTCGCTGTCATGTTCCAGGCGATGTTTTTCCACTCCTCAGTTGTCCGGTGTTGGTGATGGCGTGCCCACTGGACCCGCTTCTTCTTGTTTTTAGCTGACAGGAGTGGAACCCGGTGTGGTCATCTGCTGCGACAGCCCATCCGTGACAAGGACCGACGAGTCGTGTGTTCCTAGATGCCGTTCTGCACACCACTGTTGTACTGCGCCGTTATTTGTCTGTTTGTGGCCCGCCTGTTAGCTTGCATGATTCTTGCCATTCTCCTTCCACCTCTCTCATCAATGAGCTGTTTTCTCCCCCAGGACGGCCGCTGAATGGATGTCTTTAGTTTGTTGCACCATTCTCTGTAAAGCCTAGACACTGTCGTGTGTGAAAAGCCCAGGAGGCCAAGCGTTTCTGAGATACTGGATCCGGCGCGCCTGGCACCGACGATCATACCACGATCCAAGTCGCTTAGGTCACTTGTTTTGCCCATTCTTGTCACGGTTTCGGCCGAGGCTGCCTCTCTCCCTTGTTCGGGCAGGCTTCGGCGTTCGTCGTCTCCGGAATTCTAGCTGCCACCGCTAGATGTTTCATGTTCGTTTGCTTTTGTCTGTTTGTTTCCACACCTGTTTCTGTTTTGACGTAATTAGTGTCCTATAAGTTTCTCGTTGTGTTTGTCTAGTGTTGTGTGTGATTGTTTCCGTCAGTGTTGTGTTTTGCTCGGTTGAGCGTATTTCTCCACTGTGCTGGAGCTTATTTTGCACTTGTGTGTGCACCGTTACATTTTGTCGCACCTGTTAGTGCGCATTTACCTTTCGCCTTCGTGCGGGTTTTGCTGTCGGGCTTAGTTGTCCTGTTGCCTGTGTTGGGCCAGTAATACAGCCTTTGGAACATTCAGTCTGCGTCCTGCGTTTGATTCCTACACTACACCTACAACACGCCCTGACAATTCTAACTTGCAAATGTATTTTAATTCAATACATTTCACAACACAAGTATTTAGTAGTTTATTTTGATACATTGATCTCTATGGTATTTTGTAGTTTGTTTTGATACATTGATCTCTATGGTATTTTGTAGTTTGTTTTGATACATTGATCTCTATGGTATTTTGTAGTTTGTTTTGATACATTGATCTCTATGGTATTTTGTAGTTTGTTTTGATACATTGATCTCTATGGTATTTTGTAGTTTGTTTTGATACATTGATCTCTATGGTATTTTGTAGTTTGTTTTGATACATTGATCTCTATGGTATTTTGTAGTGTTTGTCAGACCATGAGACATCCCAAAAGTCGGTCTTCTCACAAAATTGTCTGTAGCGTCCCAATGGGTCTTGGGAGGCCCGTGGGCCTGGAAAGGTGAGACTCTCACGAACACGTCAGTTGTTTTGCTCTAGGATGCCCACGGGCCTCCCAAGACTCGTCTGAAGGTCCGCCGGTACCGGCTGAAAAAATAAATGGGAGTACCGTATATATTTTTACATTTTAGCAGACGCTCTTATCCAGAGAGACTTACAGTTAGTGAGTGCATACATTTTTCATACTGGCCCCCCGCGGGAATCGAACCCACAACCCTGGCGTTGCAAGCGCCTGCTCTATCAACTGAGCTACAGGAGGCCCTATATACAGTGGGGGAAAAAAAGTATTTAGTCAGCCACCAATTGTGCAAGTTCTCCCACTTAAAAAGATGAGAGAAGCCTGTAATTTTCATCATAGGTACACGTCAACTATGACAGACAAATTGAGAAAACAAAATCCAGAAAATCACATTGTAGGATTTTTTATGAATTTATTTGCAAATTATGGTGGAAAATAAGTATTTGGTCACCTACAAACAAGCAAGAATTCTGTCTCTCACAGACCTGTAACTTCTTCTTTAAGAGGCTCCTCTGTCCTCCACTTGTTACCTGTATTAATGGCACCTGTTTGAACTTGTTATCAGTATAAAAGACACCTGTCCACAACCTCAAACAGTCACACTCCAAACTCCACTATGGCCAAGACCAAAGAGCTGTCAAAGGACACCAGAAACAAAATTGTAGACCTGCACCAGGCTGGGAAGACTGAATCTGCAATAGGTAAGCAGCTCGGTTTGAAGAAATCAACTGTGGGAGCAATTAATAGGAAATGGAAGACATACAAGACCACTGATAATCTCCCTCGATCTGGGGCTCCACGCAAGATCTCACACCGTGGGGTCAAAATAATCACAAGAACGGTGAGCAAAAATCCCAGAACCACACGGGGGGACCTAGTGAATGACCTGCAGAGAGCTGGGACAAAAGTAACAAAGCCTACCATCAGTAACACACGACGCCGCCAGGGACTCAAATCCTGCAGTGCCAGACGTGTCCCCCTGCTTAAGCCAGTACATGTCCAGGCCCGTCTGAAATTTGCTAGAGTGGATTTAGATGATCCAGAGGAGGATTGGGAGAATGTCATATGGTCAGAAGAAACCAAAATGTAATTTTTTGGTAAAAACTCAACTCGTCGTGTTTGGAGGACAAAGAATGCTGAGTTGCATCCAAAGAACACCATACCTACTGTGAAGCATGGGGGTGGAAACATCATGCTTTGGGGCTGTTTTTCTGCAAAGGGACCAGGACGACTGATCCGTGTAAAGGAAAGAATGAAAGGGGCCATGTATCGTGAGATTTTGATTGAAAACCTCCTTCCATCAGCAAGGGCATTGAAGATGAAACGTGGCTGGGTCTTTCAGCATGACAATGATCCCAAACACACCGCCCGGGCAACGAAGGAGTGGCTTCGTAAGAAGCATTTCAAGGTCCTGGAGTGGCCTAGCCAGTCTCCAGATCTCAACCCCATAGAAAATCTTTGAAGGGAGTTGAAAGTCTGTGTTGCCCAGCGACAGCCCCAAAACATCACTGCTCTAGAGGAGATCTGCATGGAGGAATGGGCCAAAATACATTACATTTACGTCATTTAGCAGACGCTCTTATCCAGAGCAATTAGGGTTAAGTGCCTTGCTTAAGGGCACATCAACAGATTTTTCACCTAGTCAGCTCAGGGATTAGAACCAGCGACCTTTCGGTTACTGGCACAACGCTCTTACCCACTACGCTACCTGCCACCCTAGACCAAAGCGATTGGAACTTAAACTGTTACAGTGAATGCATGGAAGGATGTGGGTTTGAGAGTGAAAAGAAACAAAGATTTGTTAAAAACAAATTATGAAAATAAAGAGTAAAGCAGAGTGGTTTGTAATATGGCAACAGTGTGTGAAAACCTTGTGAAGACTTACAGAAAACGTTTGACCTGTGTCATTGCCAACAAAGGGTATATAACAAAGTATTGAGAAACTTTTGTTATTGACCAAATACTTATTTTCCACCATAATTTGCAAATAAATTCATTAAAAATCCTACAATGTGATTTTCTGGATTTTTTTTTCTCATTTTGTCTGTCATAGTTGACGTGTACCTATGATGAAAATTACAGGCCTCTCTCATCTTTTTAAGTGGGAGAACTTGCACAATTGGTGGCTGACTAAATACTTTTTTCCCCCACTGTATATACTGAGATCATGTGACACTTAAATAAAGTCAACCTGTGTACAATCTAACTAATTCTATCTTATTTAGGGGCTTCATAGCAAAGGGGGTGAATACATATGCACGCACCACTTTTCCGTTATTTATTTTTTAGAATTTTTTGAAACAGGTAATTTTTTTCATTTCACTTCACCAATTTGGACTATTTTGTGTATGTCCATTTCATGAAATCCAAATAAAAATCAATTTAAATTACAGGTTGTAATGCAACAAAATAGGAAAAACATCAAGAGGGATGAATACTTTTGCAAGGCACTGTACAATACACTACAGTAAGTAACTATGCACTAAAACACACTTTACATTAAGAAGGCATTAAGGTGGAACTGAAAGTATTTTAGCAACATGAAATCTTATTAAAATGTGTTTCATATACACCCCCAGGAAGAATATGACATTTTTTGGGGGAAACTTTGCAGTCCTATTGATCAAACACCCATAAAAAGGTGTGCTTTCCCTATATGCACATCAACAACTACAAGAGCAACAACTAATGCTAGCCAGAGCAAGATGAGCTAAAATCTAACGAAGGAACATTAGATAAACCCTCTCAAACTTTTTCAGCTTGTTGGCCGTCAAAATTGCACTGATAAACGATGGGGAATAGTAAGTAGCCTGCTCGTCCTTCTGCAGCTTGCCTGCCAATACAACCAAGCACCCCAGCTAACTGCTAACGTTGGCTAGCTACTTCCAGACACAAATGAGAGAACACCTCACTCTGACCATTTTACTCACCCTAGCAGAGGTGGTTAGACTGTTTACATGTTATCTAGAGCGTTTGTGACTAACTATTACTTTTTTTGCCTACATTTACTGACACCGGTCATATTCAGCGGGTGTTGCGCATTCACAAATTAATCTCTCATGTGTAGCTACCAAAAAATAATATGAGGGGAAAAAGTCAGTCAGTCACTCACTCCTCCAATGACATGAGAACCTCCTAACAGCTAGCTAGCTATCTAGCTAACATTAGGCTACGTGTTTTTAGCTTGCTACGTAAATAGATACGCTAGCCTATTAGCCACGTTATGACTGACTTGTGATCATTGCCCTTGCTCGTTTGATTGTATTGACATTCCCAGCCTTAGACCACCCATACACAACTGCATGATGTATGGGTGGTCCTCTGTAGCTCAGCTGGTAGAGCACGGCGCTTGTAACGCCAAGGTAGTGGGTTCGATCCCCGGGACCACCCATACACAAAAAATTTATGCACGCATGACTGTAAGTCGCTTTGGATAAAAGCGTCTGCTAAATGGCATATTATTATTATTATTATTACATTTGTCCGTTTTTGGTCCAACATTTTGAGTCATTGAAACTGAAACAGTACATCTCGAATGCAGGCAGCAAAAAACATACCAGGCCAGCTGTGATTTATAACCTGATAGCATATTTTTTAGGACAAACAAGAAATGTATTGGTGAATTATATGAATCATGCATTGAACTGCATCCATCTATTCTGACAACAATGACTTGCTGTACGCCATGGAACGTTGAGTCAAATAGAACCTATTTTTTAAACCTCGTATAAAGTTGGTTTTGTAACATAAACTGGGAATTCAATATTTTTTGACTGATATTATGATTGTCTGTTACATATCTGCAAAGTAGCTAAAACGCTGTCAGTTCCACTTTAATTTTCATAAACCAATAAATGTCATGTCTAGGTCAGACTGATAACACTTTAAGTGTTAAGTTGTAAAGGGTTTACAAGTTTTGTTTTATACAGTCGTAAATAATTAATAAAAAGTTCGCCCATAAAAAAATAAAAATATATATATCCATGTCTGCAAGACTTTCCAAAGGCTGCCGTTAAACCGTTAAATGGAAGTACCACATTCCTGGTCAAGGCCGTTTGAAGTCAGTTTAACCTTGTTTATCTTGCTGGCATTTAATCAATGTTGTGTACAAGACAGCAGGATTGTTGCAAACACAAGGGTCAGTCAGATTGAATCCGCTCTACATGGATCTGGCATAGAGAGGGATAAAACCCCATCAAGACAGACACCACAGCACCCCCCTGTTAGGCCTACTGCTGCTAGGTAGCTCTCTCTCTGCTCTCCCCCTCCCCTCTGTCTGTCCTTGATTGCAGGAGTGAAGTCTGGTGTGCGGGAGTCAGGGTTCCAGCTGCAGCTCATTCACCATAATCACCTCAGCCTTTAAGACCCGGTCAAACTTACCACTCATCGTCAGATCATAGTCAAGACGACCATGTTAGTCTCGCTGCCGACTCAACCTGTTTGTTTTCGCTCTTTGTGTTTTTGGCCTGTTCTATTTACTTTTCTCCTGTGCCACAGATTATTGGAACCTGACTCCTTGCCTCCGCTTCACTCCTGCCACCACCATCCTGCTTTCCACTACCGGACCTCCCTTTTGGACTCACCACGGACACTAGGACATTACGGTACCACACCTGCCCTGACCTGGATCTGTTACCCTCCCTGTAACCTGGACTTGCTCTTCCCCTATTATTGGAAACCTGGACTAATTGAACATTGTAAATAAACCTGTTAAACCTTCTCTGGCTTGGTGTAGTTGTCTTCATTTGGGTTCAAATCCAGTTAAATCATGACACCCCCAAGACAGACACCACAGCACCACCCCCTAGTATACAGAGAGGAACGGAGCATCTCAATATGTCTTTATTCCAGTGTACAGAGAAAGAGCTGTTGCTTTGTGTTAGTAGCAAACCCAATGGCCAAAGTGTAACGTTAACGGTTAATCAGAACATCTATTGTGATGTTCTAGAATTAATATCATCTCCAGAACTGTATGTGGTTCATATATATTTGATAATGTAATAGTGGCAGTTGGGTTATTGTCATCGTTCAATAATGTAATACTGACTGTAGGGTTAATTGTCATTGATTAATTGTCTTGCGCAGTGAATCCCCTGCTCCAGCTTTCACTAGAGAGACAAATACAGTGTTGCAGTAACTGCATGATGTTATCGGCTACAGTACACTTAAAACTGTCACATTATACATGGGCCATGTACACTCTCCAATTAATAGTACCCTTTAAACCTCTTTTAGCGGTGTCTTCTCCTAACCCCTATTTAGTCCTGATGTGTTAATGTTCTCTGACTCACTGCTGGCATGTCCCTAAATAACTTGGATAATTACAGCCTTGAGAAGAAACCGCATTCACTGGAAATGTGTGAGACTGAGACTGGGTATTTGCTCCAAGACACAGGGTTTTTGTAGTTCCTGAGGTATCGAGAGAGAACTTTCTTGAAGTGGTCCTTCGAGGCAGATAACAAAAATCTCTATGAACATGTCCCAACATGTGCCAACATGTCCCAACATGTCCCAACATGTGCCAACATGTACCAATATCTACCAACATTTCCCCAAAACAACTAAGGCCTTTTACAGATGATACACCTAAAGTGCGTTCAGAAAGTAGTTATACTCCTTGACTTACTCCACATTTCGTTGTGTTACGGCCTGAATTAAAAATGGATTAAATATATGTTTTTTCTTACCCATCTACACACAATACCTCATAATGACAAAGTGAAAACATGTTTAGACATTATTGAACATTGAGTGAAAATGAAATAGAGAAATATCTCACTTACGTAAGTATTTACATCCCTGAGTCAATATATGTTAGAATCACCTTAGGCAGCGATTACAGCTGGGAGTCTCTAAGACCTTTGCACAAATGGATTGTACAATATCTGCCCATTGTTCCTTTCAGCATTTTTCAAGCTTTGTCAAATTGGTTGTTGATCATTGCTAGACAACCACTTTCAAGTCTTGCCATAGATCTTCAAGCATATTTAAATCACACTCGGCTACTCAGGAACATTCACTGTCTTCTTGGTAAGCAAAACTCCATTGCAGATTTGGCCTTGTGTTTTAGGTTATTGTCCTGCTGAAAGGTGAATTCATCTCCCAGTGTCTGGTGGAAAGCAGACTGAACCAGGTTTTCCTCTAGGATTTGTCCTGTGCTTAGTTCCATTCTGTTTCTTTTTTTTTATCCTGAAAAACTCCCCAGTCCTTAACAATTACAAGCATACCCAGAACATGATGCAGCAGCACTATGCTTGAAAATATGGAGCGTTGTACTTCGTAATGTGTTGTATTGGATTTGCCCCAAACGTAACACCTTGTATTCAGGACAAAAAGTGAATTGCTTTTCCACCTTTTTTATTACTTTAGTGTCTTGTTGCAGAACTGGATGCAAGTTTTAGAATAAGGACGCCTGTATTTTTGTAGTGACTGGGTGTATTGATACACCATCCAAAGTGTAAATAATAACTTCACCATGTTCAAAGGGATATTCAATGTCTGTTTTTTATTTTTTTTAATGTACCCATCTACCAATAGGTGCCCTTCTTTGTGAAGCATTGGAAAACCTCCCCGGTCTTTGTGGTTGAAATTCACTGCTTGACAGAGGTACTCAAACACTATTATTGCAACTTATTATGTGACTTGTTAAGCACATTTTTACTCCTGAACTTACTTAGTCTTGCCATAACAAAGGGGTTGAATACATATTGAACCAAGACATTTCAGCTTTTCATTTGTTATTAATTTGTACAAATTTTGAAAAACAGAATTCCACTTTGTCATTATGGGATACTGTGTGTAGCCAGTGACAAAAATATCAATTTAATCCATGTTAAATTCAGGCTGTAACACAACAAAATGTGGAAAAAGTCAAGGGATATGAATACTTTCTGAAAGCACTATATAGAAATAGAGCTTGGCATATTTCAATACAAATGTTTTACTCCTTGTAAATGATTACCTTTTGATTGAGGAGACATGGGATCTGTAGAGGATACATACAACGTGATGACGGCAGAGAGGTAAATATTAAACAGGAGAGAAAGTCAAATAAATATTGATTATTATTTTGTGTTTACAGGACACTGAGCCCTGGTGATGTAGGGAGTGGTATTTATTCATTTAGATATATGGGCCCAATAAAGACTAAGAAGAGAAACTCACTGCAGAAAATGATCAATATGTTTTACAATTGGGTTGGTGAGGGGAGGAAAATAAACAAGATCTTATTTGCATCCTAAATGGCACCCTATTCCCTATTTAGTGCACTACTTTTGACCAGGGCCCATAGGGAATAGGGCACTATGTAGGGAATAGGGTGCCATTTGGGATGCAAACCCTAGAGTTGAAGTAAGTGCCTAGGGTTATGTTTTTTACGGGCTCATTCGTTTTGTGGCAACATTTCTTCCTTCTGTTGTTGTTCTTCTAAAAACGTGAATGACTATGAGAAGAGAGAGCCTGCAGAGCAAAAAAAACAAACAACATTTATATGCCTTTATAACATATTTCACAATGTGTTGATTTATCTTACATTGGGCCATGACTAACAATCATTCATGTAACGCCACTTTTTCTCTTCGAATAAAGAGCAGTGCGAGTAGATTTTGATGACAATTTAGCAACTGCAAGTTATCAACTAAATGTTTTCAAAACTGTAATAATTTTCTCCTCAAATTAGGATTATAATCAAATGCCAGAGCAGGGAACGTAGCGGGGGCAGTCATCAGAATGAAAAGCAGAAGATTGGTTCCAAATTAGAAATGTGTGACTGTGGAAAAATCATTTGAGATGTGAGACAGTAACCAGGTTTGAAAACAGAACATTTCATAGTTAACGACAGGTTGGATCTTTTTGGTCTGTACGATTAATTATGCGAGAAATTAAGGTGGAAAACGCCTTTATTCGCAAGTATCGATATTATAACCATCATATCCCACTTCGACTCGGGAAAGCATGCAGTTTAGGCTACTGTCACGATCGTTATAATAAGTGGACCAAGGCGCAGCGTGATATGCGTACATCTTACTTTAATAGTGTACTATAAACACGATACAAACTACAAAACAACACGTGAAGTCCTTGATTTACAGACACAAACCATACACGGAACAAGATCCCACAATACACTACTGCCAAACGGCTGCCTAAGTATGGGTCCCAATCAGAGACAACAAGCAACAGCTGATTCACGTTGCCTCTGATTGAGAACCACCCCGGCCAACATAGCTACACATGAACTATAACTTAAACACAGAACACAAACACATAGAAACTACACAACCTGGCTCAACATAACAGAGTCCCAGAGCCAGGGCGTGACAGTACCCCCCCAATGTCAAGGGTTCTGATGCGAATGTAGTGTGGAATCAAGTGCAGGACACAGGAGCTCAGTCAAACTTGACTTTACTGGAAAGGCACAAAAATAAACGGGTCAAATAACCCGGAGGCGAACAATACGCAACAGTGCGTAAAATACAAAAACCGACTACGCACGAACAAAAGTGCGACGGTAAACTAGCGTCTGTCCAAACAACAGTAGAACACCAACAGACAGGAAAAACCATTACACACAACACATGACAGAAACAACGAGAACTTATAGGACACATAATCAACACTAAACATGAACAGGTGTACTAAACAGACCAAACCAATCAAACATCGAAAACAAAGAACGGTGGCAGCTAGTACTCCGGAGACGACGACCGCCGAAGCCTGCCCGAACAAGGAGGAGGAGCAGCCTCGGCCGAAACCGTGACACCCAAAGGCGCGGACTGCGACCGCGCCAAACATAAACCGAACAGGGGAGGGCCGGGTGGGCATTCCTCCTCGGAGGCGGATCCGGCTCCGGGCGTGACCACCACCCTCTAATAACCCCCCCGTAGTGCCCCTGGTCTGGTCTGGCCCCGCTGGCTGGAGCTGGACTGGACATCGGTGGAGCGGATTGCTTAGGCTCCGGTGTGGAGCAGCTGACCGGTACCTGACCAGGCACCGGTGAAACGGGCACGGGCTGTGCCGGACTGACGACGCGCACCACAGGCTTGGTGCGGGGAGCAGGAATGGGCCGGACCGGGCTGACGACGCGCACCATTGGCTTGGTGTGGGGAGCAGGGACGGGCCGAACCAGGCTGACGAAGCGCACCACTGGCTTGGTGCGGGGAGCAGGAACAGGCCGGACCGGGCTGACGACGCGCACCCCTGGCTTGGTGCAGGGAGCAGGAACGGGCCGGACCGGGCTGACGATGCGCACTACAGGCTTGGTAAGGGGAGCAGGAATGGGCCGGACCGGGCTGACGACGCGCACCCCTGGCTTAGTGCGGGGAGCAGGAACGGGCCCGACCGGGCTGACGATGCGCACCACAGGCTTGGTGCGGGGAGCAGGAACAGGCCGGGTCGGGCTGGCGACGCGAACCATAGGCTTGGTGCGGGGAGCAGGAACAGGCCGGGCCGGGCTGGCGACGCGCACCATTGGCTTGGTGTGGGGAGCAGGAACAGGCCGGGCCGGGCTGGCGACGCGCACCATTGGCTTGGTGCGGGGAGCAGGAACAGGCCGGGCCGGGCTGGCGACGCGCACCGTAGGCTTGGTGCGAGGGGCAGGAACAGGCCGGGCCGGGCTGGCGACGCGCACCGTAGGCTTGGTGCGAGGGACAGGAACAGGCCGGACCGTACTGGGAACACACACCACTGGCCTTACACGGGTATCAGGAACGGGCCGGACCGGACTGGCAACACACCTCAGTACCTCTCGCCGTGCCTCTACATCTTCCTTCCCTCTTCTCACCAATGGCTCCCGTAACCCGGTGGCCTTCTCTCCTCGTCCACGAACTCGCCCCTTATCTGCCTCCGGCAGCCCCGTCGTCCATGCCATTTGCCCCCCCCCTAAAAATTTATTGGGGGTGCTTCTCGCCGGTCCGACGACGGCCCGGTTGGCGCCGCTGCTCCTCTCTCCGGCGCGCCTCCACCGTCTCCTCCCACGGACGGCGATCCATCCCGGCCTGGATTTCCTCCCAAGTCCAGGACCCCTGCCCGTCCAATATCTGCTCCCACGTCCAGGCTGTCTGCTCCTGGGCACGCTGCTTGGTCCTGTATTGGTGGGATCTTCTGTCGTAGAAGGATTACTGTTAGAAGATGAGCTTGTTGCTCCTTTCCAATAAATATCCAGGGTCTTATTCTGGTGACATGATGATCGATGCTTGGCTGCTGTTTGACAAATAAAAATAATTTCACTCTTATCCATAATAATCTCATGATGTAGACTAGGCTACCCGCACTGTATCTCCGAACTGTTCGCTAGACCGCACTTGCAAAGACCAGAGTGGGCACATTTGCTATATAACGCAACATTTTTGTGACAAAACGATCGGTAGAGTTGAAAATGTGATGGAAACCCCGTTAATGTAATAATATATACCATTATTTAGCAGATGATAATATCCAAAGAGACTTACATTTTAAGTATGGGTGGTCCGGGAATCAAACCCACTATCCTGGCATAGCAAGCGCCATGCTCTACCAACTGAGCTACATAGGACCATCTAACTTTTTTTTTTATTCTGTACATGCGAATTGAACCGCAAAAGTTATTTTTATGTACACTACGTCACACACAGCCTTTTATCCGCAACAAGTCATTTTGATGGAAACATTTATGGTGTGAAAATGTGCATCTTTTTTTAAACGCGGATTTTAGAATATTCGCATGAAAATCTGTCGCCAATTGGATGGAAACCTAGCTAGTGTGAGAGAGAAAGAAAGCAACCAGATAATTATTAGGTGTTAACACATTGAAAGCTTTCACTCTCCCAGACCCATCCCTTGTCCCAAGCTCAGGCCTTCTTCCCTCTCCTATCCCTAGCCCCAAGCCCTCTTCCTCCTCCCAGGCGTTTAGAATGCAAGATTAAACATGATAGTCAGCTTTCTCCTGTCAGTATGGAAGGGATTACCTAGTCAGTTCCACATCTGAATGCATTCAACCGAAATGTGTTTTCCGCATTTAACCAACCCCTCTGAATCAGAGAGGTGCGGGGGGGCTGCCTTAGTCGGCGTCCACGGTGCCCAGGGAGCAGTTGTTGTTTGGGGTTAACTGCCTTGCTCAAGGGCAGAACGGCAGATTATTCAGTTACTGGCCCAACACTCTTAACCGCTAGGCTACCTACCTGGTTGTTCCAGTTTAGTTGGTTCAGGTAGTCTTGTTGTTTGTCAGCATAACTAGGCCTTATGACATTTATAATATGTGGTCATAAAGGGTTTACTTTGATTTAAAACATATTCACCTAGGCAGTCACTTGCTGAAGGTTTCAGGACTAGAAGTTATTGAATCCAACAACCACTAACAAACACAGTCATGGGTGGCTATCTCGCACATTCACTCGAAAGGCAAGCTGGGAAATATGCAAATACGGCTTTACAGCCTACAGTGTTAAAACAACACCCTCATGTGTTTAAAAAGGGTTTCAGCCAATAAACATGTTCTGGTGTCTACTATCTAAACACTGTGACGCGTTTTTAATTGAAATTCGAAATGCATTGATGAGATTCAATGATGATGAGAGACAAGAACTTCAATAAATAATGATTTAATAAATATCTAATAGGCATAGTCCACACTGCGCTGGTTGATGGATGAATGGAATTCTGTTTACGGTTTCCATGGTGAATTATTAGTTTTACGTTCATTCTTAGCCTACTGGCAGGGGAGATATTGCATTTGTAAAATTATACATTGTTGCGGAGATTATTGTTACAACCCCCAACTGATGCAAACAAAATAGTAGCATGGAAAAAAATATGTGTCAATGTTTTTTTTCCTGAGGGAGATGAAGTTTATGAATTTCCTGCCTGGGCTGCGGGACTTGTGGAATTATGAGGTTAGCACTTCATGGTAATTTACGGGAATTGTTGTCTCACAACTCCTGCATATCAACCAATCAGCATCCAGGATCCAAACAACCAATTTTATAACAATACAGTGCCTTCAGAAAGTATTCACACCCCTTGACTTTTTCCACATTTTGTTGTGTTACAGCCTGAATTTAAAATTGATCACATTTAGATTTTTTGTCACTGGCCTACACACAATACCCCATAATGTCAAAGTGGAATTATGTTTTTCGAAATTTTTACAAATTAATAAACCATGAAAAGCTGAAATGTCTTGAGTCAATAAGTATTCAACCCCTTTGTTATGGCAAGCCTAAATACTGTCAATTCAGGATTTAAAATGTGCTTAATAAGTCACATAATAAATTGCATGGACTCACTCTGTGTGCAATAATAGTGATTAACATGATTTTTGAATGACTACCTAGTCTCTGTACCCCACACATACAATGATCTGTAAGGTACCTCAGCCAAGCAGTGAATTTCAACCACCGATTCAACGACAAAGACGAGGGAGGTATTCCAATGCTTCGCAAAGAAGGGCTCCTATTGGTAGATTAGTAAAAATGTAAAAAGCAGACATTGACTATCCTTTTGAGCATGGTGAAGTTATTAATTATACTTTGGATGGTGTATCAATACACCTAGTCACTACAAAGATACAAGCAACCTTGCCGGAGAGGAATGAAACCGCTCAGGGATTTCACCATGAGGCCAAAGTCGACTTTAAAACAGTTACAGAATGTAATGGCTGTGATAGGAGAAAACTGAGGATGGATCAACAACATTGTAGTTACTCCACAATACTAACCTAAATGACAGTGAAAAGAAGGAAGACTGTACAGAATACAAATATTCCAAATCATGCATCCTGTTTGCAACAAGGCACTAAAGTAATAATGCAAAAAATGTGGCAAAGCAATTCACTTTTTAACGTGAATACAAAGTGTTATGTTTGGGGCAAATCCAATACAACACATTACTGAGTACCACGCTCTATATTTTCAAGCATAGTGCTGCTGCATCATGTTATTGGTATGCTTGTCATTGTTATGGACTGGGGAGTTTTTCAGGATAAAAAAAAGACACAGAATGGAGCTAAGCACAGGACAAATCCGAGAGGAAAACCTGGTTCAGTCCAATTTGACAGAGCTTGAAGAATTTGTAAAAGAATAAATGGGCAAATAATGTACAATCCAGCTCTTAGTCTTACCCAGAAAGACTCACAGCTGTAATCACTGCCAAATGTGATTCTAACATGTATTGACTCAGGGGGTTTGAATTCTTATATAAATGAGTTATTTCTGTATTTCATTTTCTAAATATTTGCAAAAAATGTCTAAAACCATGTTTTCAGTTTCCCATTATGGGGTATTGTGTGTAGATGGTGAGAGAATTCATCCATTTTGAATTCAGGCTGTAACACAACAAAATGTGGACTAAGTCATGGGGTATGAATACTTTCTGTAGGCACAGTATGTGAACCTCATGGCATGCTACTGTACAGCTTAATGCCGTCCATTACAATACCTGGCCTCGGTGTGCTAGTTATCATATTTCATCCGCCTGGAGAGAGCTGGACCTCAGGAGAACTGTGGTGTTACATTATACATCAGCTCCTCCTTTATAGAGTGCCACATTATGAGTCATACTTCCCATAAAACCTAGCAGTCAAACAAGAAAATAGTTCAAATTGTTTTCCACCATTCATTTTTCATACATCATTGCTCCTAATCCTGCTATAGAAGTAGATATCATAGTCACCATAGAGCAGTAGATAACAGTCAGCATAGAGCATTAGATAACAGTCACCATAGATCAGTAGATAACAGTCACCATAGAGCATTAGATAACAGTCACCATAGAGCAGTAGGTAACAGTCACCATAGATCATTAGATAACAGTCACCATAGATCATTAGATAACAGTCACCATAGATCAGTAGATAACAGTCACCATAGATCAGTAGATAACAGTCACCATAGAGCATTAGATAACAGTCACCATAGAGCAGTAGATAACAGTCACCATAGATCATTAGATAACAGTCACCATAGAGCATTAGATAACAGTCACCATAGAGCATTAGATAACAGTCACCATAGAGCATTAGATAACAGTCACCATAGATCATTAGATAACAGTCACCATAGAGCATTAGATAACAGTCACCATAGAGCAGTAGATAACAGTCACCATAGAGCATTAGATAACAGTCACCATAGAGCAGTAGATAACAGTCACCATAGATCATTAGATAACAGTCACCATAGAGCATTAGATAACAGTCACCATAGATCATTAGATAACAGTCACCATAGATCAGTAGATAACAGTCACCATAGATCAGTAGATAACAGTCACCATAGAGCATTAGATAACAGTCACCATAGAGCAGGTAGATAACAGTCACCATAGATCATTAGATAACAGTCACCATAGAGCATTAGATAACAGTCACCATAGAGCATTAGATAACAGTCACCATAGAGCATTAGATAACAGTCACCATAGATCATTAGATAACAGTCACCATAGAGCATTAGATAACAGTCACCATAGATCATTAGATAACAGTCACCATAGAGCATTAGATAACAGTCACCATAGAGCATTAGATAACAGTCACCATAGATCATTAGATAACGGTCACCATAGATCATTAGATAACAGTCACCATAGAGCATTAGATAACAGTCACCATAGATCAGTAGATAACAGTCACCATAGATCAGTAGATAACAGTCACCATAGATCAGTAGATAACAGTCACCATAGAGCATTAGATAACAGTCACCATAGAGCATTAGATAACAGTCACCATAGATCATTAGATAACAGTCACCATAGAGCATTAGATAACAGTCACCATAGATCATTAGATAACAGTCACCATAGAGCATTAGATAACAGTCACCATAGAGCATTAGATAACAGTCACCATAGAGCATTAGATAACAGTCACCATAGAGCATTAGATAACAGTCACCATAGATCATTAGATAACAGTCACCATAGAGCATTAGATAACAGTCACCATAGAGCAGTAGGTAACAGTCACCATAGATCATTAGATAACAGTCACCATAGATCATTAGATAACAGTCACCATAGATCAGTAGATAACAGTCACCATAGAGCATTAGATAACAGTCACCATAGATCATTAGATAACGGTCACCATAGATCATTAGATAACAGTCACCATAGAGCATTAGATAACAGTCACCATAGATCATTAGATAACAGTCATCATAGAGCAGTAGATAACAGTCACCATAGAGCAGTAGATAACAGTCACCATAGATCATTAGATAACAGTCACCATAGAGCATTAGATAACAGTCACCATAGAGCATTAGATAACAGTCACCATAGATCATTAGATAACAGTCACCATAGATCAGTAGATAACAGTCACCATAGATCAGTAGATAACAGTCACCATAGAGCATTAGATAACAGTCACCATAGAGCAGTAGATAACAGTCACCATAGATCATTAGATAACAGTCACCATAGAGCAATAGATAACAGTCACCATAGAGCATTAGATAACAATCACCATAGAGCATTAGATAACAGTCACCATAGATCATTAGATAACAGTCACCATAGAGCATTAGATAACAGTCACCATAGATCATTAGATAACAGTCACCATAGAGCATTAGATAACAGTCACCATAGAGCATTAGATAACAGTCACCATAGAGCATTAGATAACAGTCACCATAGATCATTAGATAACGGTCACCATAGATCATTAGATAACAGTCACCATAGAGCATTAGATAACAGTCACCATAGATCAGTAGATAACAGTCACCATAGATCAGTAGATAACAGTCACCATAGAGCATTAGATAACAGTCACCATAGAGCATTAGATAACAGTCACCATAGAGCATTAGATAACAGTCACCATAGAGCATTAGATAACAGTCACCATAGAGCATTAGATAACAGTCACCATAGATCATTAGATAACAGTCACCATAGAGCATTAGATAACAGTCACCATAGAGCATTAGATAACAGTCACCATAGATCATTAGATAACGGTCACCATAGATCATTAGATAACAGTCACCATAGAGAAGTAGGTAACAGTCACCATAGATCATTAGATAACAGTCACCATAGATCATTAGATAACAGTCACCATAGATCAGTAGATAACAGTCACCATAGAGCATTAGATAACAGTCACCATAGATCATTAGATAACGGTCACCATAGATCATTAGATAACAGTCACCATAGAGCATTAGATAACAGTCACCATAGATCATTAGATAACAGTCACCATAGAGCAGTAGATAACAGTCACCATAGAGCAGTAGATAACAGTCACCATAGATCATTAGATAACAGTCACCATGGAGCAGTAGATAACATAGTCACCATTCAGCAGTAGATAACAGTCACCATAGATCATTAGATAACAGTCACCATAGGGCATTAGATAACAGTCACCATAGATCATTAGATAACAGTCACCATAGAGCATTAGATAACAGTCACCATAGAGCAGTAGATAACAGTCACCATAGAGCAGTAGATAACAGTCACCATAGATCATTAGATAACAGTCACCATAGAGCAGTAGATAACAGTCACCATAGATCATTAGATAACAGTCACCATAGAGCAGTAGATAACAGTCACCATAGATCTTTAGATAACAGTCACCATAGAGCATTAGATAATAGTCACCATAGAGCAGTAGATAACAGTCACCATAGATCATTAGATAACAGTCACCATAGAGCATTATATAACAGTCACCATAGAGCATTAGATAACAGTCACCATAGAGCATTAGATAACAGTCACCATAGATCATTAGATAACAGTCACCATAGAGCATTAGATAACAGTCACCATAGATCATTAGATAACAGTCACCATAGATCATTAGATAACAGTCACCATAGATCAGTAGATAACAGTCACCATAGATCAGTAGATAACAGTCACCATAGAGCATTAGATAACAGTCACCATAGAGCAGTAGATAACAGTCACCATAGATCATTAGATAACAGTCACCATAGAGCATTAGATAACAGTCACCATAGAGCATTAGACAACAGTCACCATAGAGCATTAGATAACAGTCACCATAGATCATTAGATAACAGTCACCATAGAGCATTAGATAACAGTCACCATAGAGCAGTAGATAACAGTCACCATAGAGCATTAGATAACAGTCACCATAGAGCAGTAGATAACAGTCACCATAGATCATTAGATAACAGTCACCATAGAGCATTAGATAACAGTCACCATAGATCATTAGATAACAGTCACCATAGATCAGTAGATAACAGTCACCATAGATCAGTAGATAACAGTCACCATAGAGCATTAGATAACAGTCACCATAGAGCAGGTAGATAACAGTCACCATAGATCATTAGATAACAGTCACCATAGAGCATTAGATAACAGTCACCATAGAGCATTAGATAACAGTCACCATAGAGCATTTGATAACAGTCACCATAGATCATTAGATAACAGTCACCATAGAGCATTAGATAACAGTCACCATAGATCATTAGATAACAGTCACCATAGAGCATTAGATAACAGTCACCATAGAGCATTAGATAACAGTCACCATAGATCATTAGATAACGGTCACCATAGATCATTAGATAACAGTCACCATAGAGCATTAGATAACAGTCACCATAGATCAGTAGATAACAGTCACCATAGATCAGTTGATAACAGTCACCATAGATCAGTAGATAACAGTCACCATAGAGCATTAGATAACAGTCACCATAGAGCATTAGATAACAGTCACCATAGATCATTAGATAACAGTCACCATAGAGCATTAGATAACAGTCACCATAGATCATTAGATAACAGTCACCATAGAGCATTAGATAACAGTCACCATAGAGCATTAGATAACAGTCACCATAGAGCATTAGATAACAGTCACCATAGAGCATTAGATAACAGTCACCATAGATCATTAGATAACAGTCACCATAGAGCATTAGATAACAGTCACCATAGAGCAGTAGGTAACAGTCACCATAGATCATTAGATAACAGTCACCATAGATCATTAGATAACAGTCACCATAGATCAGTAGATAACAGTCACCATAGAGCATTAGATAACAGTCACCATAGATCATTAGATAACGGTCACCATAGATCATTAGATAACAGTCACCATAGAGCATTAGATAACAGTCACCATAGATCATTAGATAACAGTCATCATAGAGCAGTAGATAACAGTCACCATAGAGCAGTAGATAACAGTCACCATAGATCATTAGATAACAGTCACCATAGAGCATTAGATAACAGTCACCATAGAGCATTAGATAACAGTCACCATAGATCATTAGATAACAGTCACCATAGATCAGTAGATAACAGTCACCATAGATCAGTAGATAACAGTCACCATAGAGCATTAGATAACAGTCACCATAGAGCAGTAGATAACAGTCACCATAGATCATTAGATAACAGTCACCATAGAGCATTAGATAACAGTCACCATAGAGCATTAGATAACAGTCACCATAGAGCATTAGATAACAGTCACCATAGATCATTAGATAACAGTCACCATAGAGCATTAGATAACAGTCACCATAGATCATTAGATAACAGTCACCATAGAGCATTAGATAACAGTCACCATAGAGCATTAGATAACAGTCACCATAGAGCATTAGATAACAGTCACCATAGATCATTAGATAACGGTCACCATAGATCATTAGATAACAGTCACCATAGAGCATTAGATAACAGTCACCATAGATCAGTAGATAACAGTCACCATAGATCAGTAGATAACAGTCACCATAGAGCATTAGATAACAGTCACCATAGAGCATTAGATAACAGTCACCATAGAGCATTAGATAACAGTCACCATAGAGCATTAGATAACAGTCACCATAGATCATTAGATAACAGTCACCATAGAGCATTAGATAACAGTCACCATAGAGCATTAGATAACAGTCACCATAGATCATTAGATAACGGTCACCATAGATCATTAGATAACAGTCACCATAGAGAAGTAGGTAACAGTCACCATAGATCATTAGATAACAGTCACCATAGATCATTAGATAACAGTCACCATAGATAAGTAGATAACAGTCACCATAGAGCATTAGATAACAGTCACCATAGATCATTAGATAACGGTCACCATAGATCATTAGATAACAGTCACCATAGAGCATTAGATAACAGTCACCATAGATCATTAGATAACAGTCACCATAGAGCAGTAGATAACAGTCACCATAGAGCAGTAGATAACAGTCACCATAGATCATTAGATAACAGTCACCATGGAGCAGTAGATAACATAGTCACCATTCAGCAGTAGATAACAGTCACCATAGATCATTAGATAACAGTCACCATAGGGCATTAGATAACAGTCACCATAGATCATTAGATAACAGTCACCATAGAGCATTAGATAACAGTCACCATAGAGCAGTAGATAACAGTCACCATAGAGCAGTAGATAACAGTCACCATAGATCATTAGATAACAGTCACCATAGAGCAGTAGATAACAGTCACCATAGATCATTAGATAACAGTCACCATAGAGCAGTAGATAACAGTCACCATAGATCTTTAGATAACAGTCACCATAGAGCATTAGATAATAGTCACCATAGAGCAGTAGATAACAGTCACCATAGATCATTAGATAACAGTCATCATAGAGCAGTAGATTACAGTCACCATAGAGCAGTAGATAACAGTCACCATAGATCAGTAGATAACAGTCACCATAGAGCATTAGATAACAGTCACCATAGAGCAGTAGATAACAGTCACCATAGATCATTAGATAACAGTCACCATAGAGCATTAGATAACAGTCACCATAGAGCATTAGATAACAGTCACCATAGAGCATTAGATAACAGTCACCATAGATCATTAGATAACAGTCACCATAGAGCATTAGATAACAGTCACCATAGATCATTAGATAACAGTCACCATAGAGCATTAGATAACAGTCACCATAGAGCATTAGATAACAGTCACCATAGAGCATTAGATAACAGTCACCATAGATCATTAGATAACGGTCACCATAGATCATTAGATAACAGTCACCATAGAGCATTAGATAACAGTCACCATAGATCAGTAGATAACAGTCACCATAGAGCATTAGATAACAGTCACCATAGATCATTAGATAACGGTCACCATAGATCATTAGATAACAGTCACCATAGAGCATTAGATAACAGTCACCATAGATCATTAGATAACAGTCACCATAGAGCAGTAGATAACAGTCACCATAGAGCAGTAGATAACAGTCACCATAGATCATTAGATAACAGTCACCATGGAGCAGTAGATAACATAGTCACCATTCAGCAGTAGATAACAGTCACCATAGATCATTAGATAACAGTCACCATAGGGCATTAGATAACAGTCACCATAGATCATTAGATAACAGTCACCATAGAGCATTAGATAACAGTCACCATAGAGCAGTAGATAACAGTCACCATAGAGCAGTAGATAACAGTCACCATAGATCATTAGATAACAGTCACCATAGAGCAGTAGATAACAGTCACCATAGATCATTAGATAACAGTCACCATAGAGCAGTAGATAACAGTCACCATAGATCTTTAGATAACAGTCACCATAGAGCATTAGATAATAGTCACCATAGAGCAGTAGATAACAGTCACCATAGATCATTAGATAACAGTCATCATAGAGCAGTAGATCACAGTCACCATAGAGCAGTAGATAACAGTCACCATAGATCATTAGATAACAGTCACCATAGAGCAGTAGATCACAGTCACCATAGAGCAGTAGATAACAGTCACCATAGATCATTAGATAACAGTCACCATAGAGCAGCAGATAACAGTCACCATAGATCAGTAGATAACAGTCACCATAGAGCAGTAGATAACAGTCACCATAGATCATTAGATAATAGTCACCATAGAGCAGTAGATAACAGTCACCATAGATCATTAGATAACAGTCACCATAGAGCAGCAGATAACAGTCACCATAGATCATTAGATAACAGTCACCATAGAGCATTAGATAACAGTCACCATAGATCATTAGATAACAGTCACCATAGAGCAGCAGATAACAGTCACCATAGATCATTAGATAACAGTCACCATAGAGCATTAGATAACAGTCACCATAGATCAGTAGATAATAGTCACCATAGAGCAGTACATAACAGTCACCATAGATCAGTAGATAACAGTCACCATAGATCATTAGATAATAGTCACCATAGATCATTAGATAACAGTCACCATAGAGCATTAGATAACAGTCACCATAGATCAGTAGATAACAGTCACCATAGATCAGTAGATAACAGTCACCATAGAGCATTAGATAACAGTCACCATAGAGCAGCAGATAACATTCACCATAGATCATTAGATAACAGTCACCATAGAGCATTAGATAACAGTCACCATAGAGCAGCAGATAACAGGCACCATAGAGCATTAGATAATAGTCACCATAGATCAGTAGATAATAGTCACCATAGATCATTAGATAATAGTCACCATAGAGCAGTAGATAACAGTCACCATAGATCATTAGATAACAGTCACCATAGAGCAGCAGATAACAGTCACCATAGATCATTAGATAACAGTCACCATAGAGCATTAGATAACAGTCACCATAGATCATTAGATAACAGTCACCATAGAGCAGCAGATAACAGTCACCATAGATCATTAGATAACAGTCACCATAGAGCATTAGATAACAGTCACCATAGATCAGTAGATAATAGTCACCATAGAGCAGTAGATAACAGTCACCATAGAGCATTAGATAACAGTCACCATAGATCAGTAGATAACAGTCACCATAGATCAGTAGATAACAGTCACCATAGAGCATTAGATAACAGTCACCATAGAGCAGCAGATAACAGTCACCATAGATCATTAGATAACAGTCACCATAGAGCATTAGATAACAGTCACCATAGAGCAGCAGATAACAGTCACCATAGAGCATTAGACAATAGTCACCATAGATCAGTAGATAATAGTCACCATAGATCATTAGATAACAGTCACCATAGAGCATTAGATAACAGTCACCATAGAGCAGTAGGTAACAGTCACCATAGATCATTAGATAACAGTCACCATAGAAAATTAGATAACAGTCACCATAGATCAGTAGATAACAGTCACCATAGAGCATTAGATAACAGTCACCATAGAGCATTAGATAATAGTCACCATAGATCAGTAGATAATAGTCACCATAGATCATTAGATAATAGTCACCATAGAGCAGTAGATAACAGTCACCATAGATCATTAGATAACAGTCACCATAGAGCAGCAGATAACAGTCACCATAGATCATTAGATAACAGTCACCATAGAGCATAAGATAACAGTCACCATAGATCATTAGATAACAGTCACCATAGAGCAGCAGATAACAGTCACCATAGATCATTAGATAACAGTCACCATAGAGCATTAGATAACAGTCACCATAGATCAGTAGATAATAGTCACCATAGAGCAGTAGATAACAGTCACCATAGAGCATTAGATAACAGTCACCATAGATCAGTAGATAACAGTCACCATAGATCAGTAGATAACAGTCACCATAGAGCATTAGATAACAGTCACCATAGAGCAGCAGATAACAGTCACCATAGATCATTAGATAACAGTCACCATAGAGCATTAGATAACAGTCACCATAGAGCAGCAGATAACAGTCACCATAGAGCATTAGACAATAGTCACCATAGATCAGTAGATAATAGTCACCATAGATCATTAGATAACAGTCACCATAGAGCATTAGATAACAGTCACCATAGAGCAGTAGGTAACAGTCACCATAGATCATTAGATAACAGTCACCATAGAAAATTAGATAACAGTCACCATAGATCAGTAGATAACAGTCACCATAGAGCATTAGATAACAGTCACCATAGATCATTAGATAACGGTCACCATAGATCATTAGATAACAGTCACCATAGAGCATTAGATAACAGTCACCATAGATCATTAGATAACAGTCATCATAGAGCAGTAGATAACAGTCACCATAGAGCAGTAGATAACAGTCACCATAGATCATTAGATAACAGTCACCATAGAGCATTAGATAACAGTCACCATAGAGCATTAGATAACAGTCACCATAGATCATTAGATAACAGTCACCATAGATCAGTAGATAACAGTCACCATAGATCAGTAGATAACAGTCACCATAGAGCATTAGATAACAGTCACCATAGAGCAGTAGATAACAGTCACCATAGATCATTAGATAACAGTCACCATAGAGCATTAGATAACAGTCACCATAGAGCATTAGATAACAGTCACCATAGAGCATTAGATAACAGTCACCATAGATCATTAGATAACAGTCACCATAGAGCATTAGATAACAGTCACCATAGATCATTAGATAACAGTCACCATAGAGCATTAGATAACAGTCACCATAGAGCATTAGATAACAGTCACCATAGAGCATTAGATAACAGTCACCATAGATCATTAGATAACGGTCACCATAGATCATTAGATAACAGTCACCATAGAGCATTAGATAACAGTCACCATAGATCAGTAGATAACAGTCACCATAGATCAGTAGATAACAGTCACCATAGAGCATTAGATAACAGTCACCATAGAGCATTAGATAACAGTCACCATAGAGCATTAGATAACAGTCACCATAGATCATTAGATAACAGTCACCATAGAGCATTAGATAACAGTCACCATAGATCATTAGATAACAGTCACCATAGAGCATTAGATAACAGTCACCATAGAGCATTAGATAACAGTCACCATAGAGCATTAGATAACAGTCACCATAGATCATTAGATAACGGTCACCATAGATCATTAGATAACAGTCACCATAGAGCAGTAGGTAACAGTCACCATAGATCATTAGATAACAGTCACCATAGATCATTAGATAACAGTCACCATAGATCAGTAGATAACAGTCACCATAGAGCATTAGATAACAGTCACCATAGATCATTAGATAACGGTCACCATAGATCATTAGATAACAGTCACCATAGAGCATTAGATAACAGTCACCATAGATCATTAGATAACAGTCACCATAGAGCAGTAGATAACAGTCACCATAGAGCAGTAGATAACAGTCACCATAGATCATTAGATAACAGTCACCATGGAGCAGTAGATAACATAGTCACCATTCAGCAGTAGATAACAGTCACCATAGATCATTAGATAACAGTCACCATAGGGCATTAGATAACAGTCACCATAGATCATTAGATAACAGTCACCATAGAGCATTAGATAACAGTCACCATAGAGCAGTAGATAACAGTCACCATAGAGCAGTAGATAACAGTCACCATAGATCATTAGATAACAGTCACCATAGAGAAGTAGATAACAGTCACCAAGATCATTAGATAACAGTCACCATAGAGCAGTAGATAACAGTCACCATAGATCTTTAGATAACAGTCACCATAGAGCATTAGATAATAGTCACCATAGAGCAGTAGATAACAGTCACCATAGATCATTAGATAACAGTCATCATAGAGCAGTAGATCACAGTCACCATAGATCATTAGATAACAGTCACCATAGAGCATTAGATAACAGTCACCATAGAGCAGTAGATAACAGTCACCATAGAGCAGTAGATAACAGTCACCATAGATCATTAGATAACAGTCACCATAGAGCAGTAGATAAGAGTCACCATAGATCATTAGATAACAGTCACCATAGAGCAGTAGATAACAGTCACCATAGATCTTTAGATAACAGTCACCATAGATCATTAGATAATAGTCACCATAGAGCAGTAGATAACAGTCACCATAGATCATTAGATAACAGTCATCATAGAGCAGTAGATAACAGTCACCATAGATCATTAGATAACAGTCACCATAGAGCAGTAGATCACAGTCACCATAGAGCAGTAGATAACAGTCACCATAGATCATTAGATAACAGTCACCATAGAGCAGCAGATAACAGTCACCATAGATCAGTAGATAACAGTCACCATAGAGCAGTAGATAACAGTCACCATAGATCATTAGATAATAGTCACCATAGAGCAGTAGATAACAGTCACCATAGATCATTAGATAACAGTCACCATAGAGCAGCAGATAACAGTCACCATAGATCATTAGATAACAGTCACCATAGAGCATTAGATAACAGTCACCATAGATCATTAGATAACAGTCACCATAGAGCAGCAGATAACAGTCACCATAGATCATTAGATAACAGTCACCATAGAGCATTAGATAACAGTCACCATAGATCAGTAGATAACAGTCACCAAAGAGCAGTAGATAACAGTCACCATAGATCATTAGATAACAGTCACCATAGATCATTAGATAATAGTCACCATAGAGCAGTAGATAACAGTCACCATAGATCAGTAGATAACAGTCACCATAGATCATTAGATAATAGTCACCATAGATCATTAGATAATAGTCACCATAGAGCAGTAGATAACAGTCACCATAGATCATTAGATAACAGTCACCATAGAGCATTAGATAACAGTCACCATAGATCAGTAGATAACAGTCACCATAGATCAGTAGATAACAGTCACCATAGAGCATTAGATAACAGTCACCATAGAGCAGCAGATAACAGTCACCATAGATCATTAGATAACAGTCACCATAGAGCATTAGATAACAGTCACCATAGAGCAGCAGATAACAGTCACCATAGAGCATTAGATAATAGTCACCATAGATCAGTAGATAATAGTCACCATAGATCATTAGATAATAGTCACCATAGAGCAGTAGATAACAGTCACCATTGATCATTAGATAACAGTCACCATAGAGCAGCAGATAACAGTCACCATAGATCATTAGATAACAGTCACCATAGAGCATTAGATAACAGTCACCATAGATCAGTAGATAACAGTCACCAAAGAGCAGTAGATAACAGTCACCATAGATCATTAGATAACAGTCACCAAAGATCATTAGATAATAGTCACCATAGAGCAGTAGATAACAGTCACCATAGATCAGTAGATAACAGTCACCATAGATCATTAGATAATAGTCACCATAGATCATTAGATAATAGTCACCATAGAGCAGTAGATAACAGTCACCATAGATCATTAGATAACAGTCACCATAGAGCATTAGATAACAGTCACCATAGATCAGTAGATAACAGTCACCATAGATCAGTAGATAACAGTCACCATAGAGCATTAGATAACAGTCACCATAGAGCAGCAGATAACAGTCACCATAGATCATTAGATAACAGTCACCATAGAGCATTAGATAACAGTCACCATAGAGCAGCAGATAACAGTCACCATAGAGCATTAGATAATAGTCACCATAGATCAGTAGATAGTAGTCACCATAGAGCAGCAGATAATAGTCACCATAGATCATTAGATAACAGTCACCATAGAGCATTAGATAACAGTCACCATAGAGCATTAGATAACAGTCACCATAGAGCAGCAGATAACAGTCACCATAGAGCATTAGATAACAGTCACCATAGAGCATTAGATAACAGTCACCATAGAGCATTAGATAACGGTCACCATAGAGCATTAGATAACAGTCACCATAGAGCAGTAGATAACAGTCACCATAGAGCAGTAGATAACAGTCACCATAGAGCATTAGATAACAGTCACCATAAATCATTAGATAACAGTCACCATAGAGCAGTAGATAACAGTCACCATAGAGCAGCAGATAACAGTCATCATCTAATGCTTTAATATTTATTAATTTCTGTCCTCCGAATTCATATTCATTATATAAATAGGCCCATTTAATTTTGTCTGGCTTGCCGTTCCAAATAAAATTGAATCTTTTTTTCTCATATAATTTAAAAAACTGTTCGCTAGGCGTAGGCAAGACCATAAGCAAATAGGTAAACTAATACTAAAGAGTTAATCAGGGTGATTTTTCCACAAATTGACAGGTATTTACAGTGAGGGAAAAAGTATTTGATCCCCTACTGATTTTGTATGTTTGCCCACTGACAAAGACATGATCAGTCTATAATTTTAATGGTAGGTTTATTTGAACAGTGAGAGACAGAATAACAACAATACAATCCAGAAAAATGCATGTCAAAAATGTTATGAATTGATTTGCATTTTAATGAGGGAAATAAGTATTTGACCTCTCTGCAAAACATGACTTAGTACTTGGTGGCAAAACCATTGTTGGCAATCACAGAGGTCAGACGTTTCTTGTAGTTGGCCACCAGGTTTGCACACATCTGAGGAGGGATTTTGTTCCATTCCTCTTTGCAGATCTTCTCCAAGTCATTAAGGTTTCGAGGCTGACGTTTGGCACCTCGAACCTTCAGCTCCCTCCACATAATTTCTACGGGATTAAGGTCTGGAGACTGGCTATGCCACTCCAGGACCTTAATGTGCTTCTTCTTGAGCCACTTCTTAGTTGCCTTGGCCGTGTGTTTTGGGTCATTGTCATGCTGGAACACCCAACCACGACACATTTTCAATGCCCTGGCTGAAGGAAGGAGGTTCTCACCTAAGATTTGACGGTACATGGCCCCGTCCATCGTCCCTTTGATGCGGTGAAGTTGTCCTGTCCCCTTAGCAGAAAAACACCCCCAAAGAATAATGTTTCCACCTCCATGTTTGACGGTGGGGATGGTGTTCTTGGGGTCATCTGCAGCATTCCTCCTCCAAACACGGGGAGTTGAGTTGATGCCAAAGAGCTAAATTTTGGTCTCATCTGACCACAACACTTTCACCCAGTTCTCCTCTGAATCATTCAGATGTTCATTGGCAAACTTCAGATGGCCCTGTATATGTGCTTTCTTGAGCATGGGGGCCTTGCGGGCGCTGCAGGATTTCAGTCCTTCACGGCGAAGTGTGTTACCAATTGTTTTATTGGTGACTATGGTCCCAGGTGCCTTGAAATCATTGACAAGATCCTCCCGTGTAGTTCTGGGCTGATTCCTCACCGTTCTCATGATCATTGCAACTCCACGAGGTGAGATCTTGCATGGAGCCCCAGGCCGAGGGAGATTGACAGTTCTTTTGTGTTTCTTCCATTTGCGAATAATCGCACCAACTGTTGTCACCTTTTCACCAAGCTGCTTGGTGATGGTCTTGTAGCCCATTCCAGCCTTGTGTAGGTCTACAATCTTGTCCCTGACATCCTTGGAGAGCTCTTTGGTCTTGGCCATGGTGGAGAGATTGGAATCTTATTGATTGATTGCTTCTGTGGACAGGTGTCTTTTATACAGGTAACAAACTGAGATTAGGAGCACTCCCTTTAAGTGTGTGCTCCTAATCTCAGCTCGTTACCTGTAGAAAAGACACCTGGGAGCCAGAAGTCTTTCTGATTGAGAGGGGGTCAAATACTTATTTCCCTCATTAAAATGCAAATCAATTCATAAAATTTTTGACATGTGTTTTTCTGGATTTTGTTGTTGTTATTCTGTCTCTCACTGTTCAAATAAACCTACCATTAAAATTATAGACTGATCATGTCTTTGTCAGTGGGAAAACGTACAAAATCAGCAGGGGATCAAATACTTTTTTCCCTCACTGTAACAGCCACCATAGAGCAGGAGATAACATCATCCTCAGCTAGTCCAGTATATGACTACTTCATCAGGGCAGTGACAGTGCATACTGACTGTTGTGAGATATGTCACCATCATCTGTTATGAATCCATGTTAGGAACCCATGTTAGGAACATCATCAGGGTGACGCTTGACTAGTTCAGGGTTGATTCTTGAAAAGTGAGGGGTGTGGTCTGAGGAGGCAGAATAGTGATGTTCCTAATATGGTTTCCGTACAGCTCCTTCTTTACAGTCACCAGCTATCCCCATTCCCAGTCTATGAACACTTCATCACACTGGTGACAGTGCTTTATTATTAGCTGTTGTAAGATAAATTGGTGGAGACGTTAAGTCCCCTATCTGGGGGACTTTGAGCTGTTCTTGACAAGTTCGGATTAAAATGTTGGTGTACAAAGCGCCGAAGGTGGAGAGACAAGACTGTGGATCATTCGCGGGAGACAGTAGACCTCAATAGCTAGCTAGCTAGTTTTTGTATTTTTCAAACCAACGCATTTGAAAAAATGTCTCATTTGTAGTTTTCTCATCTGTTCATGCACAAGATTGGAATGCAAAGTTTGTTTGCTCAAGCATATAACATTACTGCTTTCCTTCGTTTGTGAGTAGTTTTACTTGTGCAACGTTAACGTTAACGTCAACGACGCCAATAACGCTAATTAGCTATCTAGCCTAACGTTAACTTACTTAGCTAGCTAGCTTGCTTGCTAACTTTAGATGTCCTGCTAACATTAGCTAGGTAGCTAGCCAGCTATAAACATGAACTTGGCCATTGCAAGCTAGTTAAATTGTCACGCCCTGACTCAGGGGACGTTTATTTGTTGAGTCAGGGTGTGTATATTTCGTGTTGTGTTTATTTCTATGGTGAATATCTAGTATGTCTATTTCTATGTTGGCCGGTGTGGTTCCCAATCAGAGGCAGCTGTGGCTCGTTGTCTCTGATTGGGGACCATACTTAGGCAGCCATTTGGCACTAGTTCAAATCAAATCAAATCAAATTTTATTGGCCACATGCGGCGAATACAACAGGTGCAGACATTACAGTGGAATGATTACTTACAGCCCTTAACCAACAGTGCATTTATTTTTTACAAAAAAGTAAAAATTAAACAACAACAAAAAAAGTGTTGAGAAAAAAAGAGCAGAAGTAAAATAAAATAACAGTAGGGAGGCTATATATACAGGGGGGTGCCGGTGCAGAGTCAATGTGCGGGGGCACCGGCTAGTTGAGGTAGTTGAAGTAATATGTACATGTGGGCAGAGTTAAAGTGACTATGCATAAATAATTAACAGAGTAGCAGCAGCGTAAAAGGATGGGGTGGGGGGGCAGTGCAAATAGTCTGGGTAGCCATGATTAGCTGTTCAGGAGTCTTATGGCTTGGGGGTAGAAGCTGTTGAGAAGTCTTTTGGACCTAGACTTGGCACTCCGGTACCGCTTGCCGTGCGGTAGCAGAGAGAACAGTCTATGACTAGGGTGGCTGGAGTCTCTGGCAATTTTGAGGGCTTTCCTCTGACACCGCCTGGTATAGAGGTCCTGGATGGCAGGAAGCTTGGCCCCAGTGATGTACTGGGCCGTATGCACTACCCTCTGTAGTGCCTTGCGATCGGAGGTCAAGCAGTTGCCATACCAGGCGGTGATGCAACCAGTCAGGATGCTCTCAATGGTGCAGTTGTAGAATTTTTTGAGGATCTGAGGACCCATGCCAAATCTTTTCAGTCTCCTGAGGGGGAATAGGCTTTGTTGTGCCCTCTTCACGACTGTCTTGGTGTGTTTGGACCATGATAGTTCGTTGGTGATGTGGACACCAAAGAACTTGAAGCTCTCAACCTGTTCCACTACAGCCCCGTCGATGAGAATGGGGGCGTGCTCAGTCCTCTTTTTTTTCCTGTAGTCCACAATCATCTCCTTTGTCTTGGTCACGTTGAGGGAGAGGTTGTTGTCCTGGCACCACACGGCCAGGTCTCTGACCTCCTCCCTATAGGCTGTCTCATCGTTGTCGGTGATCAGGCCTACCACTGTTGTGTCATCGGCAAACTTAATGATGGTGTTGGAGTCGTGCCTGGCAATGCAGTCATGGGTGAACAGGGAGTACAGGAGGGGACTGAGCACGCACCCCTGAGGGGCCCCCGTGTTGAGGATCAGTGTGGCAGATGTGTTGTTACGTACCCTTACCACTTGGGGGCGGCCTGTCAGGAAGTCCAGAATGCAGTTGCAGAGGGAGGTGTTTAGTCCCAGGATCCTTAGCTTAGTGATGAGCTTTGAGAGCACTATGTTGTTGAATGCTGAGCTATAGTCAATGAATAGCATTCTCACGTAGGTGTTCCTCTTGTCCAGGTGGGAAAGGGCAGTGTGGAGTGCAATAGAGATTGCATCATCTGTGGATCTGTTAGGGCGGTATGCAAATTGTAGTGGGTCTAGGGTTTCTGGGATAATGCTGTTGATGTGAGCCATGACCAGCCTTTCGAAGCACTTCATGGCTACAGACGTCAGTGCTACGGGTCGGTAGTCATTTAGGCAGGTTATCTTAGAGTCCTTGGGCACGGGGACTATGGTGGTCTGCTTGAAACATGTTGGTATTACAGACTCAGTCAGGGACATGTTGAAAATGTCAGTGAAGACAATTGCCAGTTGGTCAGCACATGCTCGGAGTACACGTCCTGGTAATCCGTCTGGCCCTGCGGCCTTGTGAATGTTGACCTGCTTAAAAGTCTTACTCACATCGGCTACGGAGAGCGTGATCACATAGTCATCCGGAACAGCTGGTGCTCTCATGCATGCTTCAGTGTTGCTTGCCTCGAAGTGAGCATAGAAGTGGTTTAGCTCGTCTGGAAGTATTGTGTCACTGGGCAGCTCGCGGCTGTGCTTCCCTTTGTAGTCTGTAATAGTTTTCAAGCCCTGCCACATCCGACGAGCGTCAGAGCCTGATGGGGAGTGGAATGGATAGGGGAACCAATGAAATACCTAGACGACGTGAGAATGCCCTGTCCATAAAGTTCCCAGCTGCGCCTGAATCGAATAGCGCCTTACACTGTGGAATTACCACGTGATCGGGAAAGTAGATGGGTAGGGTACAGTGCGCAGCAGATGGCTCTGAACGAGTGTGGGTGTTCGATACCTGGGGTGATGCGAGAGTGCCCTGCCTGCCGCCTCCAGACCCAAAATAACGCTGACGACATTGTGCAGTGTAATATCCCTTCGTGCCACCAGAGTGACACTGGTGCTGACGTCCTCCGCTCTCTCGGATGACGGCTCCACCCAGCTCCATCAGCTCGGGATCCGAGTCGGCCGGGGTGGGAACGAGCAAACCCCTACGAGGACGTCCTCTAGCTGCCAGCAGGTTGTCCAAATGGATGTCTATGTCCACCAGTTGTGTGAAAGACAACCTGTTATCCCGGCAAGCTAGCTCCCGTCGGACATCCTCCGTTTGGTCGATAAGGGCTTGCTCGTTCCACCCGGACCCCGCTGCCAGAGTCCGAAACTCCAAAGCGAAGTCCTGCACGGTCCTCGTCCCCTGCCTCAGGTGGACCAGCCTGTGGACCAGCCAATCGCCCGCCTCTCGACCCTCGGGCGGGTGATCGATGACTGCCCGAAAGAGGCGAGTGAACTCCCTGTAGTTCTCCAACGCAGCTCCTCCTTCGTTCCACACCGCGTTGGCCAACTCCAGGGCTTTCCCCGAGAGGCAGGAGACGAGGGTGGACACCTTCTCCCACTCTGATGGGGCCAGCCTGATGCTGGAGAAATAGAGCTCCGGTTGGAGGAGGAATCCTTGGCAGAGCACCGCCGTCCCGTCGCACTCCTGTGGTCGGAATATCTGGATCCCTCCGGATGCTGGGGTGTGGATGGCTGGATCCGGTTGGCCAGCTGGTCTCAACAGATCGGGTCCTCTCCTCTCCAGGCGTTGGACGACCTGAAGAACCCGATCCATTGCTTCCCCCAAGCTGGCCAGCATTGTGGAATGCTCCTGGACCCGTGCCACGACTCCAGGCATGCGCTCATCTCCCACTGACTCCATAGTGTGGGTGGGTGATTCTGTGAGAATGTGATTTGAAGGAGTTAGGAGCAGGAGGGTAAATCACCGAATACAGAGTTTATTCCGTAGGACACAGTTACGCTGGATAGCGTCAACAAAATACAGGCACACGGGGAACAATATCCCCGGAAGTACAAAGTACGGGTAGCTCATCCGAGCTACACTCAACTCACAAATAACAATCACCCACAAGGACAAGGGGGGCAGAGGGAACACTTATACATGAACCAGGTGTGTGTAATTGACAAGACAAGACAAATGGAATGATGAGATATGGAGCGGCAGTGGCTAGTAGGCCGGTGATGACGAACAACGAAGCCTGCCCGAACAAGGAGGGGAGGCAGCTTCGGAGGAAGTCGTGACAGTGGGACCACACAGCCGCCATACCACTCAGGAAGGAGACGCGTTCTGTCTCCTAGAGATGAACGTACTTTGGTGCAAAAAGTGCAAATCAATCCCAGAACAACAGCAAATGACCTTGTGAAGATGCTGGAGGAAACTGGTATAAAAGTATCTATATCCACAGTAAAACGATTACTATATCAACATAACCTGAAAGGCCGCTCAGCAAGGAAGAAGCCACTGCTCCAAAACCGCCATAAAAAAGCCAGACTACGGTTTGCAACTGCACATGGGGACAAAGATTGTACTTTTTGGATAAATGTCCAACAATAGAACTGTTTGGCCATAATGACCATCGTTATGTTTGAAGGAAAAAGGGGTAGGCTTGCAAGCCAAAGAACACCATCTCAACCATGATGCATGGGGGTGGCAGCATCATGCTGTGGGGGTGCTTTGCTGCAGGAGGGACTGGTGCACTTCACAAAATAGATGGCATCATGAGGAAGCAACATCTCAAGACATCAGACAGGAAGTTAAAGCTTGGTCGCAAATGGGTCTTCCAAATGGACAATGACCCCAAGCATACTTCCAAAGTTGTGGCAAAATGGCTTAAGGACAACAAAGTCAAGGTATTGGAGTGGCCATCACAAAGCCCTGACCTCAATCCTATAGAAAATGTGTGGGCAGAACTGAAAAAGTGTGTGCGAGCAAGGAGGCCTACAAACCTGACTAAGTTACACCAGCTCTGTCAGGAGGAATGGGCCAAAATTCACCCAACTTATTGTGGGAAGCCTGTGGAAGGCTACCCGAAACGTTTGACCCAAGTTAAACAATTTAAAGGCAATGCTACCAAATACTAATTGAGTGTATGTAAACTTCTGATCCACTGGGAATATGATGAAGGAAATAAAAGCTGAAATAAATAATTCTCTCCACTATTATTCTGACATTTTACATTGTTAAAATAAAGTGCTGATCCTAAATGACCAAAGACAGGGAAGTTTTACTAGGATTAAATGTCAGGAATTGTGAGAAACGGAGTTTAAATGTATTTGGCTAAGGTGTATGTAAACGTACGACTTCAACTGTATATACTGTCATATCATTCTATGCTGCTACTGCACTGTACCTTATTCCACTCACTATGCACATGGGCAAACAATGTCCATACTATATTTATTTTATCTGCCTCTTTTACTTGATTGAGTTAATGAGTCTTTTTGTTAGTATGTTATACAGTCTATTCGGAAAGTATTCAGACCCTTTACTTTTTCCAAATTTTGTTACATTACAGCCTTATTCTAAAATTGATTAAATCGTTTTTTTCCCTCATCAATCTACACACAATACCCCATAATAGCAAAGCAAAAACAGTATTCAGACCCTTTACTCAGTACTTTTTAGAAGCAGCGATTACAGCCTTCAGTCTTCTTGGGTATGATGCTACATGTTTGGCACACCTGTATTTGGGGAGTTTCTCCCATTCTTTTCTGCAGGTCCTCTCAAGCTCTGTCAGGTTGGATAGGGAGCGTCGCTGTACAGCTATTTTCAGGTCTCTTCAGGGATGTTCGATCGGGTTCAAGTCCGGGCTCTGGCTGGGCCACTCCAGAACATTCTGAGACTTGTCCCGAAGCCACTCCTGCGTTGTCTTGGCTGTGTGCTTAAGGTCGTTGTCCTGTTGGAAGTTGAACCTTTGCCCCAGTCTGAGGTCCTGAGTGCTCTGGAGCAGGTTTTCATCAAGGATCTCTCTGTACTTTGCTCCGTTCATCTTTCCCTCGATTCTGACTAGTCTCCCAGTCCCTACCGCTGAACAACATCCCCACAGCATGATGCTGCCACCACCATGCTTCACCGTAGGGATGTTGCCAGGTTTCTCCAGACGTGATGCTTGGCATTCAGGCCAAATAGTTCAATCTTGGTTTCATCAGACCAGAGAATAGTGTTTCTCATGGCCTTTTGACACTCCAAGCGGGCTGTCATGTGCATTTTACTGAGGAGTGGCTTCCGTCTGGCCACTCTACCATAAAGGCCTGATTGGTGGAGTGCTGCAGAGATGGTTGTCCTTCTGGAAGGTTCTCCTATCTCCACAGAGGAACTCCGAAGCTCTGTCAGAGTGACCATCGGGTTCTTGGTCACCTCCCCGACCAAGGCCCTTCTCCCCCGATTGCTCAATTTGGCCAGGCGGCCAGCTCTAGGAAGAGCCTTGGTGTTGCTAACATGATGTTGAGCTCACTTCTCTCCAATCCTGTTGCTGGACAATACTATTTCAATCTATTATTGAAAACACTCCATCCTCATACCCTTTCTGGGTATTTTCTGAGATGATTTCAGAGCTCTGCTGCCTGTGGGTCAATTACGTTTTGGTGGGATTGATACAACAAATCAATTTAGCAGGGCAACATGATGGGTGAGGATTGCAAAAACAATTACGACAATGACGGATTATTTTGAAGGGCGCCACACACACACACACACGTACTCGTGCACGTGCAGGTAGGAACATACGATACGCACGCACACAAGCGCAACGTTGTGCCACTGCAGATGTATGTATGTGTGTGTGTATGTATGTGTGTGTGTATGTATGTGTGTGTGTATGTATGTGTGTGTGTGTGTATGTATGTGTGTGTGTGTTTGTGTGTATGCGTATTGTATGTGCCTACCTACACGTGTACCTGTGTGTGTGTGTGTGTGTGTGTGTGTGTGTGTGTGTGTGTGTGTGTGTGTGTGTGTGTGTGCGTACTTCTAAATAATCACAACAGTCCCTGAGTGTACTCTTTGGACTTTTGTCAACAAACACACACATAGTTTAGATAGATCCAATCCAACCACTGAGGCTTCTAGGGGGGCTCGCCCCTTTCTGTAAACCTGTGTATGTTCTTGTTTTAATCAGGTTTCCTAAATGTCAGCTATGTAATCAATAAAGTTGGATCAATATGCATGATCTTTCCTTGGAGCAGACCAAAGGCTAAACACCGTCACGACTTCCTCCGATGCTGCCTCCCCTCCTTGTTCGGGCAGGCTTCGGCGTTCGTCGTCACCGGCCTTCTAGCCACAGCCGCTCCATATCTCATCATTCCATTTGTCTTGTCTTGTAAATTACACACACCTTGTTCATATTCCCCTCATTTGTCCGTGTATAAGTGTTCCCTCTGCCCCCTTGTCCTTGTGGGTGATTGTTTCATGTGAGATGAGTGTAGCTCGGTGGAGCTACCTGTACTTTGTATTGCGGGGGTATATTTTCCCTGTGTACCTGTATTTGTTCCAGTGCGCCTGTTTTGCGCACTGGACTGTTGACGCTATCCAGCGTAACTGTGTACGACGGAATAATCTCTGTATTCTGTGATTTACCCTCCTGCGCCTGACTCCTTCAAATAACATTCTCACAGAATCACCCACCCGCTATGGAGTCAGCGGGAGAGGAGCGCATGCCTGGCACGGGTCCAGGAGCATTAAACGATGCTAGCCAGTCGAGACCAGCTGGGCAACGGGATCCAGCCACCCACACCCCAGCACCCAGAGGGATCCATATATCTCGACCACGGGACTTCGAAGGGACAGCTGCTCTCTGCCAAGGATTCCTTCTCCAACTGGAGCTCTACTTCTCCAGCATCAGACTGGCCCCATCGGAGCGGGAGAAGGTGTCCGCCCTCGTCTCCTGCCTCTCGAAGAAAGCCCTGGAGTGGGCCAACGCGGTCTGGAACAAAGGAGGAGCCACGTTGGACAACTACGGGGAGTTGGCTCACCTCTTTCGGGCTGTCTTCAATCACCCGCCCGAAGGTCGAGAGGCAGGCGAGCGGCTGGTCCACCTGAGGCACGGGACGAGTACTGCGCAGGACTTTGCCTTGGAGTTTCGGACTCTAGCAGCTGGGTCCGGGTGGAACGAGCGGGCCCTTATCGACCACTTCCGGTGCCATCTGCGGGAGGACGTCCGAAGGGAGCTAGCATGCCGGGACACCATGTTGTCCTTCACGCAACTGGTGGACATGGCCATCCGTTTGGACAACCTGCTGGCAGCCAGAGGACGTCCTGGAGGGGGTCTGCCGTTCCAACCCCGGCCGACTCGGATCCCGAGCTGATGGAACTGGGTGGAACCGCGATCCGAGAGAGCGGAGGACGACAGCACCAGTGTCACTCTGGTGGCACGAAGGGACATTACACCGCACGATGTCGTCAGCGTTATTTTGGTTCTGGAGGCGGCAGGCAGGGCACTCTCGCATCACCCCAGGTATCGAACACCCACACTCGTTCAGAGCCCTCTGCTGCGCATTGTACCCTACCCATCTACTTTCCTGATCACATGGTAGTTCCCCAGTGTAAGGCGCTAGCCGATTCAGGCACAGCTGGGAACTTTATGGACAGGGCATTGTCACACAGTCTAGGAATTTAATTGGTTCCCCTATCCATTCCACTCCCCATCAGAGACTTGATAGTCGACCATTAGGGTCCGGGTTTGTTAAGGAAGTTACAGCACCAGTCACCATGATTACCCACGAGACTCATTGCGAGCAAGTCACTTTTTTTTTTTTATTGAGTCTCCTGCTTTCCCTGTGGTATTAGGTATCCCTTGGTTAGCACTCCACAACCCCACCTTCTCGTGGCCACAGAGGGTTCCCACGGGGTGGTCGCGAGAGTGTCAGGGTAGGTGTCTAGGTGTTTCCGTTGGTGCAACCACGGTGGAAAGTCCAGACAGTATCTCCACCGTGCGCATTCCCCCCGAATACATCGATTTGGCGCATGTGTTTTCTAAAACGCAGGCGACTAAGTTACCACCTCATCGGGAGGGGGATTGTTGCGATAAAACTCCGGGTAGATGCTGTACCTCCCAGGAGTCATGTGTATCCCCTGTCACAGGCTGAAATGGAGGCTATGGGAACATATGTCACCGAGTCCCTGCCCCAGGGGTATTTACGTCCCCCCACTTCACCCACCTCCTCAAGTTTCTTTTTTGTGAAGAAGAAAGACGCCTGTCAGCGCCCTTGCATTGATTATCGACCACTGAACAAGGAGAAGATAAGATTAGTTATCCTCTCCCCCTCATTCCTTCAGTGATCGAGTCAATGCATGGGGCGCGCTTCTTCACCAAACTAGATCTCAGGAGTGCGTACAACCTGGTGCGTGTCCGAGAGGGGGATGAGTGGAAGATATCATTCAGCACAACCACAGGGCATTATGAATACCTGGTGATGCTCTACGGTTTGATGAATGCTCCCTCAGTCTTCCAGTCCTTTGTGAATTAGGTGTTTCGGGACATGCTTGGTCACGGTGTAGTGTTCTACATCAATGACATTCCGGTGTATTCCACTACGCGCGCCGAGCATGTGTCCCTGGTTCGCAAAGTGCTGGCCCGACTGTAGGAAAATTACCTTTATGCCAAGGCAGAGAAGTGTATGTTTTTCCAGCAGTTCGTCTCCTTCCTCGGATACCGCATTACCACCTCAGTTGTGGAGATGGAGGGAGATCACATTTCAGCCGTGCGTAATTGGCCGACTCCCACCACGTTTAAGGGGGTGCAGCGCTTTCTTGGCTTCGCCAACTACTATCTGAGGTTTTTTTCAGGGTTTTGGCAAGGTCACAGCTCCCATTACATCTCTGTTGAAGGGTGGGCCGTCCCGGCTCCGCTGGTCTGCTGAGGCTGACAGGGCCTTCAGTAACCTGAGGGGTCTGTTTACCTCAGCCCCGATACTGGCCCACCCTGATCCATCACTACCGTTCGTAGTGGAGGTGGATGCGTCCGAGGTAGGGATAGGCGCTGTCCTATCTCAACGCTCGGGCACCCCACCCAAGCTCCGACCCTGTGCCTTCTTCTCTAAGAAGCTCAGCCTGGAGGAACAGAACTACGACGTTGGTGATCGGGAGCTGTTGGCTGTTGTCCGAGCCCTGACTATGTGCGGCATTGGCTCGAAGGGGCGAAACACCCTTTCCTCGTCTGGACGGACCACCGTAACCTGGAGTACATCCGGAGAGCGAGGAGGCTGAATCATCGCAGGGCCAGGTGGGCCCTATTCTTCATCCGGTTTCATATCCCCCTATCATATATCCCGGGTACGAAGAACGTGAAGGCAGATGCATTGTCACGGCTGTATGACACAGAGGAGAGGCCCAGAGACAACACCCCCATACTCCCGGCCTCCTGCATTGTGGCGCCCGTAGTATGGGTGATGGAGGTGGATATAGAGCAGGCGTTACGCACAGATCCATCTCCACCTCAGTGTCCAGCTGGAATGCAGTACGTGCCTGCTCTTATCCGTGATCGTCTGATCTACTGGGCACACACGTCACCCTCCTTTGGTCACCCAGGTATCAGTCGTACATTGCGCTGCCTGACCGGAAAGTACTGTTGGCCTTCCTTGGGTAAGGACGTGAGGGTGTATTCTCCTCCTGCTCGGTGTGCGCCCAGAGTAAGCCACCTAGGCCTTTCCCAGCGGGTAAGTTCCAACCTTTACAAATTCCACAACGACCATGGTCTCACCTGAGTGTTGATTTCCTGACTGATTTTCTCCTCTCCCAAGGTAACACCACCATCCTGGCCGTTGTGGACCACTTTTCCAAGGCCTGCCGCCTCCATCCTCTGCCCGGTCTCCCCACGTCCCTGCAAACTGCAGAGGCCTTGTTTACACACATCTTCCGGCACTACGGGGTACCAGAGGATATAGTGTCTGACCAAGGTCCCTAGTTCCCATCCAAGGTCTGGAAGGCGTTCATGGAACGTCTGGGGGTCTCGGTCAGCCTGACCTCTGGTTTCCACCCCGAGTCTAATGGGCAGGTGGAACGGGTAAATCAGGATGTGGGTAGGTTCCTGCAGTCCTACTGCCAGGACCGGACGGGGGAGTGGTCAGTGCTCTTTCCATGGACCGAATATGCCCAGAACTCTCTCCGTCACTCCACCAACCTAACGCCATTCCAATGTGTTTTGGGTTACCAACCGGTTCTGGCACCGTGGCACCAGAGCCAGACCGAGGCTCCTGCGGTGGATGACTGGTTTCGGCGAGCGGAGGAGACGTGGGATGCTGCCCACGTCCACCTCCAACGCGGCGTGCGTCGTCAGAAGGCCAACACTGACCGCCACCGCAGTGAGGCCCCGGACTTCGTACCGGGTGTTTGGGTCTGGCTCTCGACCCGGAATCTGCCCCTCTGCCTGCCCTGCCGGAAGCTGAGCCCGCGGTTCGTGGGGCCGTTCAAAGTCCTGAGGAGAATCAATGAGGTTACCTATAGGTTATTACTCCCCCCTGATGAACGTTTTAACCCCTTGTTTCATGTGTCTCTCCTCAGGCTGGTGGTGGCTGGTCTGCTCCAGGAGGCTGAGGTGCGGGAGGTCCCTCCGCCTCCTCTGGACATCGAGGGAGCCCCGGCGTACTCCGTCCGTTCCATCCTGGATTGGAGGTGTCGGGTGGGGGGCCTTCAGTACCTCCTGGAGTGGGAGGGGTATGGTCCGGAGGAACGGTGCTGAGTCCCTGTGAGGGATATCCTTGATCCCTCCCTGTTGGAGGATTTCCACCGTCGCCATCCGGCTCACCCTGCTCCGCGTCCTCCTGGCTGTCCCTGAGGCTGGGGTCGGCGTGCTGCTGGAACTGCACGTCAAGGGGGGGGGTGGGGGGGTACTGTCACGACTTCCTCCAAAGCTGCCTCCCCTCCTTGATCGGGCAGGCTTCGGTGTTCGTCGTCACCAGCCTTCTAGCCACTGCCACTCCAGATTTCATCATTCCATTTGTCTTGTCTTGTCAATTACAAACACCTGGTTCATATTCCCCTCATTAGTCCGTGTATAAGTGTTCCCTCTCCCCCCTTGTCCTTGTGGGTGATTGTTTCATGTGAGATGAGTTTAGCTTGGTGGAGCTACCTGTACGTTGTTTTGCCGGGGTATATTTTCCCCGTGTGCCTGTATTTGTTCCAGTGCGCCTGTTTTGCGCACTGGACTGTTGAAGCTATCCAGCGTAACTGTGCATGACGGAATAAACTCTGTATTCTGTGATTTACCCTCCTGCGCCTGACTCCTTCAAATCACATTCTCACAAACACAGTTAATCCCTTTGAGGCAAAAAAAAAAAAAAAAGATTCAATCTAAGCCGCACTGCAAAATAATCAAATTGCTTTATTCCAGTGCATTATTCCGAATTGTATGATTTAATCTATTGCATTTCAACAGTAACTGTAGTCTAGTATAGACTGCATTTCAACAGTAACAGGAGTCTAGTATAGACTGCATTTCAACAGTAACAGGAGTCTAGTATAGACTGCATTTCAACAGTAACTGTAGTCTAGTATAGACTGCTTTCAACAGTAACAGGAGTCTAGTATAGACTGCATTTCAACAGTAACAGGAGTCTAGTATAGACTGCATTTCAACAGTAACTGTAGTCTAGTATAGACTGCATTTCAACAGTAACTGTAGTCTAGTATATACTGCATTTCAACAGTAACTGTAGTCTAGTATAGACTGCATTTCAACAGTAACTGTAGTCTAGTATAGACTGCATTTCAACAGTAACTGTAGTCTAGTATAGACTGCATTTCAACAGTAACTGTAGTCTAGTATAGATTGCATTTCAACAGTATAGTAAATGTAGTAGATTCATTCTCTACTCCAAAATAGCTCCTGGTAGGTTCGACACACCACCGACCCAAGAAAAATAATGTTCCTTCCAGTATCATACTTGGCCCCGTGTAGTCAGTTGGTAGAGCATGGCGCTTGCAACGCCAGGGTTGTGGGTTCGATTCCCACGGGGGGCCAGGGGGCCCAGTATGAAAATGTATGCACTCACTAACTGTAAGTCGCTCTGGATAAGAGCGTCTGCTAAAATGTAAATGTATTACGTAGCATGATAAGTGATATAATGCAATGTATGTTGTGTGATAAACACTTCATTTCCATTATGTAATGCTGCTAGAGTATTTGAACTGTGTTAGGAAGTGAACCAGTTTGCCAACCAATGATTCATTATATGGGAACTGGGGCAGGAGAGTAACGCACGGAGCTGGTGTTCAGCTGAGTGATGCTTTACTCTTCTGGGAGATGAGAAATTTGAAATGGAAATGTGTCTGCAGTAGTACAGGGCTTGACTATATAGTAGTTCTAGTGTGTTTGGAATGAACTATAGTGTAGTTAACTGTAGTGTAGTTAACTATAGTGTAGTGAACTGTAGTGTAGTTAACTATAGTGTAGTGAACTATAGTGTAGTGAACTATAGTGTAGTGAACTATAGTGTAGTGAACTATAGTGTAGTTAACTATAGTGTAGTGTAGTCATGCCAGAGGAAGATCATGTGTGACAAACAAGGCTGCTTTTACACACGCAGCTCAATTCAGATATATTTTTTTCACTAATTGGTCTTTTGGCCAATCAGATCAGCTCTGAAAAACAGCTGATGTAAAAAAGATCTGATGTTGTTGGTCAAAAGACCAATTAGTGTAAAAAAATATCTGAATTGGTCTGTGTACAGTAAAGACAGCCAATGGGCTGTAATGTATTTATAATGTTCCTGAGGAGAATAATGCCACAGAATGACGTTTTGGTTCTTTCTGACCCTGTTCCATGGTAAATGGGTTGCTGCCTCATATCCCCTGATAAACAAACAGTCAACAATACATAGTTAATGATATGTGAGATATCCACATCATGTGTGGGGATGCTGTACCTCTCATGTACTTTTAGCATAATATAAACCATTTCTGGGAGCAAGCAAGTCAATTATGTGCCTATTGAAAATTAAAAACATGACTCAAATCAACTAAACCGTTAGGGACTGTAGGTTACTTATAATGAAGGATATCCGGAGAAAATCGGACCTCTTTTGAAATGAAAATGGATGAACGCTTGAAGAAAAAACAAGTTACCCCCCCGCCACCCCTATACCCAAAGTCATAATTCAAACAGAAAGTGGATATCAGAGAATATGCCTACCGTTTACCCTCACTCCTAGGACAGACCAGAGCCTTAGAATATGCAGTTTTAGAAAATGTTCTTAAGTCTCATAGGTATTACATGGCAATGCAGCAATGTTGATCGCGTGCAGCACTGCGGGCCAGAAGGTTGTGGGTTCGCAGACCGCAGCGAACAAGGGTAGGGGATCAAATATATCCTTTATAATAAAAGCATTGCATGAATCTACAGTATCACCGTATTTGCCAGTCATAGACAAAATTTATATTTTTTATAAACGCATTTCTACATCATTTTACATGACTGGAGACAAGCATAATGTGTTCTCATACAACGCCAGAGATTGTTTGCTGAGTGGAGTGAGGAGCCTGTGTAATTTGTCTGGAGAGCAGAGAGGATAAACAAAAAAAAAGATCAGCCATGAGCTCTGGGCATGCTATAACAAGCATATTTCGGTTCCTTTATCACAATTATTTTAATTAGGCCTTGTCTTCTTTATGTATGTAGCCTACCCTACCACTATTAATGAGCAGAGATGTTGATATGAGTTGATCAAGAAAAATCCATTTGTTTTTAAAGGAGTGCATGGTGACTGAAGGAATTGGCTCACACAATCTATGGACAGTAGACTATAATTTTGTCTGTCAAACAGGTAGGTCCTACCTGTTATTTGTTGAATAGGATGAAATAGGCTCCAACACAAAGCCCTCTTGTTGTTAATAAAGTTGAAATAAAATGAAGAATGTTTAATTTGACAATTTGTCAATTTGACCCGGAACAGAGTTTGAAATCACTAAAATACTATTTTACGTAATTTTTTCACCATGACCCTTCGTCTACTTTCCTAATTATGGGTCTCAAACTTGTAAAACATGTAATAACAAAAAAAAACGGAATAGTGACATCCATGATTTTCTGGTCCCGCAATTTGAGAACACAGGCCCACCTGATATTGCACGTCCAGCAGAGCATCAAGGATGAGGGGCAGCATCGGGCAATACTGAAATTGAATCGATTACAAATTACATAACCCTCCCCTGGACTTGATAGAAATTATACTAAACCCTCCCCCTGACTGAAATTGAAAAACCACGGCCCTCCCCCATTTTCTTTTGGGTCCCAGTTCCGAAAATGTTGAATGGTCCCTTAATAGCTCCTCATAACATTATAATCCTGTTAGATAACACTAGGGCCAGCTATAGACAATGTCAACGGAATCAAATTGCTAGTTAACAGATAAATGATCATAAACAAAGCCAAGGTAGCTTTGAAGGAGATGCTCTTTCCACTGTGAGAGAAAAAAAAGAGAGCGTGAGAGAGAGAGAGAGGTAGAGAGAGAGAGGTAGAGAGGTAGAGAAAGAGAGAGAGAGAGAGAGAGAGAGAGAGGTAGATAGAGAGAGAGAGTGAGGTCGAGAGAGAGAGGTAGAGAGAGAGAGAGAGAGGTAGAGAGAGAGAGAGAGAGAGAGAGAGAGAGAGAGGTAGAGAGAGAGAGAGAGAGAGAGAGAGAGAGAGAGAGAGGGAGAGAGAGAGGTAGAGAGAGTTACATCCATTAGTGTTTTCTGACAGTCATACTAGCCTTTGAAGACTCCATGTAGCAGTGGTGGCTTGAAAACTAAAGTGAGACATCAAGGTATAGCAGGCCTGTGTCTGGTGTTTCTTTGAAATGACATAGGTACGTTTCTAGGATGATTAAACTATGATCTGGTTTGATTTAGCTCCAACTTCTTCAATGAGGATGAAGATTGAATTGAAAACCACTGCAATAGTTCAACATGATGGGAATGGGTGGACTGGGACTAACATGGGCGTGGTGTGTACTATAGAACATGTGCTCCACCTACTGTAGTTAGTGTGTAATTTATCTTTCAATATACTGTTTACAGTTTAATAATTAAGAATATTGACCATACATTTAATTAAAATCACTTGGTTTTGGGATCAATTCCTGCAAGCATATGATTATCAGTTAAAGTGATGAACGTGAATCCAGTTTAAACATCCCCATTTTGCAACTCCAGCACATAAATCCTGGATAGCCAACTATAAGCTCTGGAGAGCACCGCGTATATATAGTCATCTCAAACTGTGTTCTATTTTAAACTGTGTTCTATCAAACTGTGTTCTATTTTAAACTGTGTTCTATCAAACTGTGTTCTATTTTAAACTGTGTTCTATCAAACTGTGTTCTATTTTAAACTGTGTTCTATCAAACTGTGTTCTATTTTAAACTGTGTTCTATCAAACTGTGTTCTATCTAATAATGTGTTCTATCAAACTGTGTTCTATCTAAAACTGTGTTCTATCAAACTGTGTTCTTTCAAACTGTGTTCTATCAAACCGTGTTCTATCAAACCGTGTTCTATTTTAAACTGTGTTCTATCAAACTGTGTTCTATCTAAAACTGTGTTCTATCAAACTGTGTTCTTTCAAACTGTGTTCTATCAAACCGTGTTCTATTTTAAACTGTGTTCTATCAATCTGTGTTCTATTTTAAACTGTGTTCTATCAAACTGTGTTCTATTTTAAACTGTGTTCTATCAAACTGTGTTCTATTTTAAACTGTGTTCTATCAAACTGTGTTCTATTTTAAACTGTGTTCTATCTAAAACTGTGTTCTATCAAACTGTGTTCTATCTAAAACTGTGTTCTATCAAACTGTGTTCTTTCAAACTGTGTTCTATCAAACCGTGTTCTATCAAACCGTGTTCTATTTTAAACTGTGTTCTATCAAACTGTGTTCTATCTAAAACTGTGTTCTATCAAACTGTGTTCTTTCAAACTGTGTTCTATTTTAAACTGTGTTCTATCAAACCGTGTTCTATTTTAAACTGTGTTCTATCAAACTGTGTTCTATCTAAAACTGTGTTCTATCAAACTGTGTTCTATTTTAAACTGTGTTCTATCAAACTGTGTTCTATCTAAAACTGTGTTCTATCAAACTGTGTTCTATCAAACTGTGTTCTATCTAAAACTGTGTTCTATCAAACTGTGTTCTATCAAACCGTGTTCTATCAAACCGTGTTCTATCAAACCGTGTTCTATCAGACTGTGTTATTTCAAACTGTTCTATATCAAACTGTTTTATTTTAAACTGTGTTCTCTATCAAACTGTGTTCTATCAAACTGTGCATGTGTGTGTGTGTGTGTGTGTGTGTGTGTGTGTGTGTGTGTGTGTGTGTGTGTGTGTGTGTGTGTGTGTGTGTGTGTGTGTGTGTGTGTGTGTGTGTGTGCGTGCGTGCGTGCGTGCGTGCGTGCGTGCGTGCGTGCGTGCGTGCGTGCGTGCGTGCGTGCGTGCGTGCGTGCGTGCGTGTGTGTGTGTGTGTGTGTGTAGCTATAAGCATGTGTATGGAATGGATGCTGCTGCTGTATGTTGTTCTCAGGAGTAGAGAATCTAGTTCTCCTGAAGATCCTCCTGACTGATCCTAGTCCAGGGACCTGTGAGTAGAGAATCTAGTTCTCCTGAAGATCCTCCTGACTGATCCTAGTCCAAGGACCTGTGAGTAGAGAATCTAGTTCTCCTGAAGATCCTCCTGACTGATCCTAGTCCAGGGACCTGTGAGTAGAGAATCTAGTTCTCCTGAAGATCCTCCTGACTGATCCTAGTCCAGGGACCTGTGAGTAGAGAATCTAGTTCTCCTGAAGATCCTCCTGACTGATCCTAGTCCAGGGACCTGTGAGTAGATAATCTAGTTCTCCTGAAGATCCTCCTGACTGATCCTAGTCCAAGGACCTGTGAGTAAATAATCTGGTTCTCCTGAAGATCCTCCTGACTGATCCTAGTCCAAGGACCTGTGAGTAGAGAATCTAGTTCTCCTGAAGATCCTCCTGACTGATCCTAGTCCAGGGACCTGTAAGTAGAGAATCTAGTTCTCCTGAAGATCCTCCTGACTGATCCTAGTCCAGGGACCTGTGAGTAGAGAATCTAGTTCTCCTGAAGATCCTCCTGACTGATCCTAGTCCAGGGACCTGTGAGTAGAGAATCTAGTTCTCCTGAAGGTTGTTTACTGAGATTCTCCTGAATGATCCTAGTCCAGTGACCTGTGCTTAACACACACACACACTCACACACTCTCACAAAAACATATGCACACAAACACACACACACACACACACACACACACACACACAGGGCCTAGAGACTTTACACTGTGTAGGGCTAAACGGTGGTGGGAAATAATAAAACATGGCCACCAGCCATCTCCTACTAGCAGTACTGCGCAACATCAGCACTTCCTCCCTCCTCTCCCTCTTCAGCTTCCACAACAGTTCACTTCCTCAAAACTGTGTTTGCCACTTTTGCCCTCTCATCTGAGATGCGTATAGTAGAGTTAAGTTTATTAACTATCTGGTAATGAGACTGTTAGTCTGCTCATCATCAGACCCGTATACACACACAAAACACACACACACACACAGTACACACCTCTTGCTGTGTGTGGTGACGGTTGTTTTCTGTCAGTATAGTACAGCCAATTAACATATTGTAGGGATGTTCCCCATCTGAAGCAATTTAGTTTAGCAGACGGAACCCTCTCTAACATCATTAGTGTTCTACAGTAAAGATCCCGAGAGTTCCATGAGTTCCAATGTAGAGTTCCAATGGAAGCCTCACAGAATGAATAGAACCTCTACGGGAAGCCTCTTCCTGCTATCTCAACATTCTGTCAACAAAGAGAGCACGCTATTTAAATGTTGGGAATTTTTTTTTAACACACAAAAATCAACTTAAAAATCAACATCAACAAGGCCCAAAGTTAAAATATTTGAGCCTTGATGATGTTGGTATGTTTAAATGAACTCAAATAAACATCCTGGTTGGTTAGAGCTGAGAGTTATACAGTTTCTTGCTACAATACCACAAATGACTGGCAGGACATTTGCATACTACAGTACAATGTCTGACTCGAGTCATTCCCCTGTGCCACAAGTGAATGATATGCAAATCATCCCAATCAATTTATGTTAGGGATGAGGACATATTATATATATACACAACACCACCTGCTAAGAGATTCTCCAAGATATGGCGAGAGAGAATAAATTATCATTTGATGTATTTTAGAGTCATCAAAATTCATGCTGATCATTAGAATCCAATACATTCCCGCGTTTAGCAGATGGTACAAGACAAAACATAAATAATTAATTTCTGCAGCTAATATCTGACTCAATGCTGCTGACACAATGCTGTTGATATGTTATTCAAGACCAATCAGAGGAAACTGCTCATGGTATCATTCATATATACCAGCTTCACAAAACAGTTTAACTGTATATGTATTGCTGTATAGGGCGGCAGGTAGCTTAGTGGTTAAAAAGCGTTGTGCCAGTAACCCGAAAGGTCGCTGGTTCTAATCCCCGAGCCAACTAGGTGAAAAATATGTCGATGTGCCCTTAAGCAAGGCACTTAACCCTAATTGCTCCTGTATGTCGCTCTGGATAAGAGTGTCTGCTAAATGACATAAATGTATATGGATAGCCCCAGAGATTTCCTGAAATGACCTTTTTTTTTCTTCATTGCTCCGATTTTTTTTGTTTTGTTTGAAATGGTTATTTCCCCCTTGTTAGTATATAGTTCTGGGAAATAAAATGCCAATTAAGTCCTGCCCTATGAGCAAAAGATGTTGAAAAGACATATCTTAAACATCCTGTGCTCACCGGGTGTGTAGTTTCTCGCAGAGAGAATCAAATGTAAACTCCAATCCAAAAGGTGCCATCTCTGTGATTTACCAACCAACTTTATTATACGATGAACAATTTGAGATTTCCAACATTCGTAATGGAGTTCAGTGACCTCACCTTTCATGAATCCACTCCTGTTCTGTCAAGCCTTAAATTCTCTGCTTCTTTAAAGCCTCGGATGTCTCTCCCCTGTAATACAGTAGATCCACCTATTCAAAAAGGGAGAAAGAATTGCATGAAATATTACCAGGTCTCCTTCCTGAATTGCACCCTATTCACTATATACCCCACTGAGCACACCATGTCACTTCAGTTTTTAATAACTGGGTAATGTTTGGTTGAGACGTTAATCAATGAGATTACAACCTATGTTCAGCCACTCAAGAAGAACCATCTAAAAGCACAACCAGATTCTAATGGATAAATGTTGTCAGATTTTTTTGGTTTAGTTGTCACCCTAATGGTCTATCACTGCGCTTTCAACCACTTAAAAAGCAAAGTTCAAATGGGAATACAATGTCAGATATTTTGTTTATTTATACGACGGATTGATGTGTTATCACTGTGCTTCATCTAATAGCAGAACCAAATGACCTGGATTGTAGTTGAGATTACATTAAAACTACATGGTACAAGTGATCAATGCCGTTCCAGATTCTGCACAGATTATTATAGTAATGGTGACGATCTCCACAGACCTGTGACCTTTGCATGCTATCTTGAACACGCATGCTTTCTATGATTAGATACGAAGACATTTATAGTTACATCAACATTAGCCATGGATGTGTTTAGGCTATGTATCTTCTGCTTGGATAGGTCCATCTGTGCCACTCACTTAGTCTTGATTTAATTCCAGTTTGTCTACAAATTAATAATTGATATGTTGGATTCACATCTCCATCTCAACCAAAACTCTAAGTTAAAGAATAGGACTAAATCTAATCAAATCAAAACTTTAAATGCACTTTACATAAAGTTCTATTAGATGTTGTCCTATTCTATAACTTAGATTTTTGGTTGAGATGGAGACATGAATCCAACATATCAAGCATTAATTTGTAGACAAACTGGAATTAAATCCAGACTAAGTGAGTGGCACAGATGGAACTATCCAAACAGAAGATACATCTCTTTCAAATGTTGATATTCGGTTGTGTTGACAACCAAACACAATTCAATACCACAAAATATAATTATATACTGTATCATTAATATCATTAATCATCCAGAACTTGAAACCCTAGGCCTATTGTATGATCTATTGTTAGTTGAATTCTGGGTTGAATTGAAACAATATCTGTTGATGACTTAGCAAATGCTATATCCTGGCTCTCTAGCAAATTAGTAAGATTGACTCACCAAATGTTCAAGAATGGCCTTTTCCCCTTTATTCAGATCGCAACCTCTCACTTTAAGTTATTTGAAAAGGAAATCATCTCCCAAATATCACTATTTCTAAAACAAGCCATGGAAAGTTGGTTGCAATTTCAATTTAATCCTCCAGAAATGACAGAACAAATAATGGAACAAATATTGTGGTTAAACTCAAATATAAACTTTTTCTTTGACAAAATGTTTAAAAAACGTATAATCTTCGTAAAATTATATTATCGGTTGGACTGGTGGAGTTTTGGCCCACATGCAGCTAACAAAAACATATGGAAATGTCTGCTCTACCCAAAATTACAACCAAATAATTGCAGCATTACCGGAAAAATGGAAAAGGAAAGTGGAAGGGGGAAAAAGTAAGGAACTTGTCTGTCAGCCTTGCATTAAAGAACATAATTGGTTAAAGAAAACTGGGATAAATAAAAAAGTATACCAGTTTCATTTAAGGACCAAAGGATTGACAGCCGTCCCATATAGATTGCAAAATAGTTGGGAAGAGATTTTTGACGTACCGATTCCATGGCATAGTGCAGGGTTCCCCATTTAGATTTCCAAAAGGGCCAAATTTGGTCAGGCATGCCAAGCCGAGGGCCAACATGTTTGTTTTTTTGGCGACAGTTTTATGTTTTATCAGTTTTCACTTCTATTGTGATTTTATAATTATTAGTAGTGGTGTTAGGAGTCACATAAGAGAAAAAAGAAAAATCCTAAATTAGTCCAAAACCAACTATTTAATTATGAAATGCCCCTGGAGCATATTCTGTGCAAACAGTCAGCAAACAAAAAGTCCAGCAAACACATTCACACACACACACACACACACACACACACACACACACACACACACACACACACACACACACACACACACACACACACACACACACACACACACACACACACACACACACACACACACACACACACACACACACACACACACAGCGCCCACTTCTGTCTGGAACACCCATGCTTTGGATATCTGCGTTCAGGCGCTCTTTCTAAGAGAAGAGACAGAAGGACAAACACAGACAGACAGAGATTTTTAGTTAGGTACTTTTCAAATGTGTTATCAGAATATGCCACATTAGTTTTTAAACTTTTAAAATATGTGAACCAAATAATATCAAGCTGTTACCAACCAAAAGTGTTTGATATTAATGTGACAATATAATTAATTAGCTTTTATTTGTGTATTATTTTTTATTGCTGTGTATTAAGTTTTACATTTTACTAACTAGTTGGATGCCACAATTTTTGTTTGCGCTGGTCAGATTTTTCTGGGTAGTTTGCATTAAAACTGGCAGCATGAATAGAGTTAAAATGCCTGCTTCAGATTGTCTGCTTTGATTACAGCTACAGTCTGCATGCATATTAAGCATGTGGGCATAGCACTCTTGTGGTCCGGTAAAAAAAAGCAATACCTCTCAGTCCAGTCAGTTTTGAACTGTCGGTTCTCCTGGTCTACCTTGCGTATCTTGGCGAATGCCATGTTGATTTGACTGGATTTAATAATTGTTTGTGAGGAAGTGGTCAGTCCTATTGATGAAAGAGGGTTAACTGGCGAGCGGCTGCGGCTACTGTGTGTGTGTGACACTACACTAGGTAGCTAGTCGAGTGGAGACGAGTACGCAAAGCGCGCGAAGCACGTCTTACGTATGCACGCGGTAAAGGCCACAGGTCAAGGTGTGGGATAATTTCAAAATAAATCAGAGCCGCGGATATTAAGCTTCCCACAATAAATTGGGTGAATTTTGGCCCATTCATCCTGACAGAGCTGGTGTAACTGAATCAGGTTTGTAGGCCTCCTTGCTCGCACACGCTTTTTCAGTTCTGCCCACACATTTTATATAGGTTTGAGGTCAGGGCTTTGTGATGGCCACTCCAATACCTTGACTTTGTTGTCCTTAAGCCATTTTGCCACAACTTTGGAAGTATGCTTGGGGTCATTGTCCATTTGGAATACCCATTTGCGAACAAGCTTTAACTTCCTGACTGATATCTTGAGATGTTGCTTCAATATATCGACATAATTTTCCTTCCTCATGATGCAATCTATTTTGTGAAGTGCACCAGTCCCTCCTTTAGCAAAGCACCCCCACAGCATGATGCTGCCACCCACGTGTTTCACGGTTGGGATGGTGTTCTTCGGCTTGCAACCATCCCCCATTTTCCTCCAAACATAACGATGGTCATTATGGCCAAACAGTATTTTTGTTTCATCAGACCAGAGGACATTTCTCCAAAAAGTACGATCTTTGTCCCCATGTGCAGTTGCAAACCGTAGTCTGGCTTTTTTATGGGGGTTTTGGAGAAGTGGCTTCTTCCTTGCTGAGCGGCCTTTCAGGTTATGTCGATATAGGACTCCTTTTACTGTGGATATAGATACTTTTGTACCTGTTTCCTCCAGCATCTTCACAAGGTCCTTTGCTGTTGTTCTGGGATTGATTTGCACTTTTCACACCAAAGTTCGTTAATCTCTAGGAGACAGAATGCATCTCCTTTCTGAGCGGTATGACGGCTGTATGGTCCCGTGGTGTTTATACTTGTGTACTATTGTTTGTACAGATGAACGTGGTACTTTCAGGCGTTTGGAAATTGCTCCCAAGGATGAACCAGACTTGTGGAGGTCTACAATTGTTTTTCTGAGGTCTTGGCTAATTTCTTTAGATTTTCCCATGATGTCAAGCAAAGAGGCACTGAGTTTGAAGGTAGGCCTTGAAATACATCCACAGGTACACCTCAAATTGACCTAAATTATGTAAATTAGCCTATCAGAAGCTTCTAAAGCCATGACATCATTTTCTGGAATTTTCCAAGCTGTTTAAAGGTACAGTCAACTTAGTGTATGTAAACTTCTGACCCAATGGAATTGTGATACAGTGAATTATAAGTGAAATAATCTGTCTGTAAACAATTGTTGGAAAAATTACTTGTGTCATACACAAAGTAGATGTCCTAACCGACTTGCCAAAACTATAGTTTGTTAACAAGAAATTTGTGGAGTGGTTGAAAAACGAGTTTTAATGACTCCAACCTAAGTGTATGTAAACTTCCGACTTCAACTGTAGTATGTATGGGCTGGAAGTAGAGGCCTAAACGTTGTTCTTCACTAGTTTACTCCAATTGGGGAAGGGGTGGTGGGATTAGAAAGTAATGAAGTATGTGTGTGTGTATGGATGTATGTATATATGTATGTATGTATATGTATGTGTGTTTATGTGTGTGTATGTATGTGTATATGTATGTGTGTGTGTATATATATATATATATATATATATATATATATATATATATATATATATATATATATATATACATACAGTGGGGAGAACAAGTATTTGATACACTGCCGATTTTGCAGGTTTTCCTACTTACAAAGCATGTAGAGGTCTGGAATTTTTATCATAGGTATACTTCAACTGTGAGAGACGGAATCTAAAACAAAAATCCAAAAAATCACATTGTATGATTTTTAAGTAATTCATTTGCATTTTATTGCATGACATAAGTATTTGATCACCTACCAACCAGTAAGAATTCCAGCTCTCACAGACCTGTTAGTTTTTCTATAAGAAGCCCTCCTGTTCTCCATTCATTACCTGTATTAGCTGCACTTGTTTGAACTCGTTACCTGTATAAAAGACACCTGTCCACACACTCAATCAAACAGACTCCAACCTCTCCACAATGGCCAAGACCAGAGAGCTGTGTAAGGACATCAGGGATACAATTGTAGACCTGCACAAGGCTGGGATGGGCTACAGGACAATAGGCAAGCAGCTTGGTGAGAAGGCAACAACTGTTGGCGCAATTATTAGAAAATGGAAGAAGTTCAAGATGACGGTCAATCACCCTCGGTCTGGGGCTCCATGCAAGATCTCACCTCGTGGGGCATCAATGATCATGAGGAAGGTGAGGGATCAGCCCAGAACTACACGGCAGGACCTGGTCAATGACCTGAAGAGAGCTGGGACCACAGTCTCAAAGAAAACCATTAGTAACACACTACGCCGTCATGGATTAAAATCCTGCAGCGCACGCAAGGTCCCCCTGCTCAAGCCAGCACATGTCCAGGCCCGTCTGAAGTTTGCCAATGACCATCTGAATGATCCAGAGGAGGAATGGGAGAAGGTAATGTGGTCTGATGAGACAAAAATAGAGCTAGCCGTGTTTGGAGGAAGAAGAAGGATGAGTACAACCCCAAGAACACCATCCCAACCGTGAAGCATGGAGGTGGAAACATCATTCTTTGGGAATGCTTTTCTGCAAAGGGGACAGGACGACTGCACCGTATTGAGGGGAGGATGGATGGGGCCATGTATCGCGAGATCTTGGCCAACAACCTCCTTCCCTCAGTAAGAGCATTGAAGATGGGTCATGGCTGGGTCTTCCAGCATGACAACGACCCGAAACACACAGCCAGGGCAACTAAGGAGTGGCTCCGTAAGAAGCATCTCAAGGTCCTGGTGTGGCCTAGCCAGTCTCCAGACCTGAACCCAATAGAACATCTTTGGAGGGAGCTGAAAGTCCATATTGCCCAGCGACAGCCCCGAATCCTGAAGGATCTGGAGAAGGTCTGTATGGAGGAGTGGGCCAAAATCCCTGCTGCAGTGTGTGCAAGCCCGGTCAAGACCTACAGGAAACGTATGATCTCTGTAATTGCAAACAAAGGTTTCTGTACCAAATATTAAGTTCTGCTTTTCTGATGTATCAAATTATCAAATAATGTCATGCAATAAAATGCAAATTAATTACTTAAAAATCATACAATGTGACTTTCTGGATTTTTGTTTTAGATTCCGTCTCTCACATTTGAAGTGTACCTATGATAAAAATTACAGACCTCTACATGCTTTGTAAGTAGGAAAACCTGCAACATCGGCAGTGTATCAAATACTTGTTCTCCCCACTGTATATATTTGCGAGAAAAAACAAATATGGGGGATTGGAAGTGATGCAGACAATTACATTGATGGAAGTTACAAACTATCTACAATATTAAAGCTGATCTACCCCCTAAAAAAAATAAAAAAGTGGAGATCTCTCAAGAATCATTCTCATCGTAGCACATTAGTAATAGTCAGTGATAAATATCAAGCAGGGCTGGGCTTGGTTAAAACCCTGCATATCATAGGTAAGCAGGACTGGGCAAAGCTGTCATCAAGGCCAAAGGTGGCTATTTGAAGAATCTCAAATATAAAATATATTTGATTTGTTTAACACTTTTTTGGTTACTACATGACTCCATATGTGTTATTTCATACTTTTGATGTCTTCACTATTATTCTACAATGTAAAAAAAATTGTAAAAAATAAAGAAAAACCCTTGAATGAGTAGGTGTGTCCAAATTTTTGACTGGTAATGTATCATGATGCCCACCTGTGAGGTCTTGTTCTTGTGACATTGATTTCCATTGCCTTGCACACTGAAGATGGGCTCATACCCCAAACGTTGTTGCGGCAATACAAATATGTTAAAGTACGTTTATTTACCGGAGTGCTGTCCTACTTCTGTTCTTTTGGAAAATATACGAGGATCCAGCACCCAATTTAAGTTCATATAAGGTAGAGTTGAGCACTGTTTGTCTTTTCATCTACTTTGATTCAACCAGTTTATGCCCAGAGTGACTGCACTACTTTTGACCATGTAGTGCACTACTTTTGACCATGTAGTGCACTACTTTTGACCATGTAGTGCACTACTTTTGACCATGTAGTGCGCTACTTTTGACCATGAAGTGCACTACTTTTGACCATGTAGTGCAGTTCTTTTGACCATGTAGTGCGCTACTTTTGACCATGTAGTGCACTATATAAAAGGAATAGGGTACCATTTGGAACACACACGGAGAGAGAACTGCATGAAAACATACATTCATAGGAAGTCTAAGAACTTACAAGGGCGATACCACTTCACTCTCTACCTGTATAAAAACGAATTACAATGACATTATGCATTTGAACTTACATCATTATACACTATATTTTCCACGAGTTTTGCAAAGGTTGCTCGTCTACCCATTGATTTATTTTTTAGACAGGTTTGAAAGGAATTTCTTTCACTTTTACAATTGAAGTCAAATTGGCAATTAAGGGCTGAACCATAATATATCATATACTTCCTTCTCCAATGTTCATATTCAAGCCCAAACTCTGCTTTTACCAGGGTTTAGAAACACATGTTTCTCTAATTCAAAACAGGTTCTGATAACCTGAAAATAAACCAAATACTGAAATTAAATCTGGGGTTCCTCAACCAATGTATTTGGGGTTACGGAGAGCGTTAAAAACTCTACATCCAAATCCTGTTCTCCATTCTCTTTTCAACACCCAGGGCAAATGGTGTTATCAGGAAATAATATGCTACCTACATCCACAACGTTGGGCTCCTTCTTCATTTTCTCCACAGGCAGTCAGGGTTAAAGGTGTTATCAGAAAAGCATGGCTGCCTTCTGTAGGTCTGGTCAATTGTCCCCTAACCTAGACTAAAAGATAATACAGTAGTTAACGCCATAACACCCAAAATAATCAAGCAATTCTTGGGAGACAAGGACAGAGATATTGACACTGAAATACCCTACGGAGGTATGTCTACGTACAAGCCAGAACTTAAGCACTCAAGGGGATGTCTGACATGGCTAGACGGTTGTCTGGATTCCTGTGTCGCCGTAACAGTCTGTTATTTCAGCTATGCTAGATTGAACCCGAAACAGAGGCAGGGAGAGGGAAGAGCTTTCTATTTGATATATTATCAGCAGTTTGGAGATAGATTTGTACTGCAGTCTCTTAGAGAGCAAAGTCAACCAGTACATCAGTCTACCTCAGACACAATCTCTCCTCACTTACCAGCCTGGGAGGATTCAATTTCTGTGACTGTCCTTGTCTATTGGTGTATCGGTGTTTTGTTACTTGTAATGTTTTGTGTTTCTTGTGGACCCTTCTGCAAAAGCTAATGGGTATCCTAATCAACAAATAAATAGCATATCAATTCCTTCACCTCTTTCTTCAGTACAATGTTGATGTGAATTATATGTTTTCCATTGAAGGGAAAGTATACACATTCATATGATTCATGAATAACTTACGATAAGAGAATTGGAGACTGCAAACCACCCACAACAACCCCAGCGTGCTATATCCATATCTACATCTCAGATAGCTTCTCTTTAGCATCTTTTAAAAAACCACTACTGCCCTCATCTGGATAAAGTTGACCATGCATTCTTCTTCTGTTTCACTACATACAGTAGTTGCAATAATGGTAAAGGTGTTTGTAAAAAAATTAAAATAAAACAAATCAATGGTTTGCCGTCTTCGACAAATAAAATTACCATAAAACTGAAATATAACATTGTCAGGCAATTAATCAAATAGACTTTGGGAGAGATAACTTGGTAATGGTGATGTTTACATTTGACCACCAACACTGTAGAAGGCTCAATGTAAAATGAACCTACGGTCAATTCCTTGTTATGTGAAGGACAACAGGTTTATATCGTAGCAGCCATCAACCCAAATGTACTTTATTCTTTTATTTTTCTGCCACCCATGAAGAGTGATGTGACCAGGGCCTGAAACTAACATTTAGTCAGCCAGCAACTGTGGCACGTAAATTTAAAACAAGCCACTCAGATTTTTTACCAGCCAAAATATCTTTAGGGCATAGTTCCACAAAAAACAAAAAACAGATGAACATACTTTGTAATGTTTCTAAAACAATACATGTATTACTACCAAATACTTTTTTATTTTTTATTATTTTTTAACCAAAATATCACAGATGAGACAAATGTTCAGCTGCCCCTTTAAGGGCATGAGGTTACCGTGGCAATGAGGGCACTTCACACTGCTGGAGCCATCATTTGGGGCGGCAGGTAGCTCAGTGGGTAAGAGTGTTGTGCCAGTAACTGAAAGGTCGCTGGTTCTAATCACCGAGCCGACTAGGTGAAAAATCTGTCGATGTGCCCTTGAGCAAGGCACTTAACCCTAATTGCTCCTGTAAGTCGATCTGGATAAGAGCGTCTGCTAAATGACTAAAAATAAAAATAAATAAATCATTTACAGTGTGCATCCCTGTTAGATGAGAATTTGACTAGTAGCCAATGTGTCTTCACTGAAGCATTCCCTCAAACTTTGAAAAACAACCTAGCTTGTGAACAAAATAATGTAAATAGCCAAGAAACAAAAGGACAAAGGCTCACTTTGGTAGACTTTTGAGTAGATTAGACCAAAGTTTATGCCTGTGCACAGCGCTTCTAAAAAGGAATCTTCACTTCAGTCAAGAGTGCGCACAGCTCCCCAGCCAGGCAGTGTTGCGCGTCACGCTAGGTGTTGCGCGTCACGCTAGGTGTTGCGCGTCACGCTAGGTGGGATATACTGTATATAACAGGATTCGTAGGTCTTCAGCTTCCAGCTGTGAAACAAAAATACAGACACACTTAGCAAAAAGCTCCTGCAAAATGTATTTTGCTATACATGTGCTCATAGTTGACTTCTAACTCTTATTATTATTATGAGTGAAACGCTTGCACTGTGGAACGCTGACCACCCACCCACATGGCTGGTGAACTAGACTTTTCCCGCTAATTCCTAAACCCGCATTTGGGCCCTGGGTGTGTGCTTAACTTCAAATGAATGTATACATGAACTATAGACTACCACAGTATGAGTCATAATACCCATAAAACCTAGCGGTCAAACAGGGAAATGGTTCCAATCGTTTTTCCACCATTCATTTTTCCCATAGGGGATTTTGTGTAGGCTTACCCTGGCATTAAGTTTTGATAACCCTGTAAATCTCTCTGGGACAAGGTGACTTTTATCAATATAAATGCCATGATGATCTGGAAGAGACTGCCGAATCAAGGCAAAGGTAAGAATCTCTGGATTAACTATCTAATGTTTGCTAAATGTAGTAACGAATACATTTACTAAATGGTGTCAGCTAGAGATGACGTGCAGGAGCTTGCAGGGATTTGTAGTTTTGCATAATGTCTTTTTTTTAAATGCTAATTAGCATTTTCGAATCTGAGAGTAAATAGAGTTGAATATATTGATAAAAGTCAACTTGTCCGAGAGAGATTTACATGGTTCTCAAAATGTCACGCTAGGGTAAGCGTTCACAAAACTTAGCCCTTATTTTAAGTGTTTCTAAAATCCTCTGTGGGAACTTTAGCTAGCTAGCAAACTCCACAGTCAGTGGAGTAGCTAGCAGCTTGCTAGCGTATGTAGCTACATTTAGCTAGCTAGCTTGTCAGATTTCTTAACAGATGTATTTTTCCTGCAAACCTGACCCAGCCACTCATTATTTATTGGATTGAACTCAATTCAGTGATCGTTGCTACAACTACACAGTTGGTTCGCTGTCAATGGTGTTGAAGTCGATCATATTTGCATTGCAGCCAGAAACCAAGGTTAGTGTTGTATGTCTTTAATAAAGCCATACAACTTTCAATATCAGTTTAGTTTGGTGATGTTTGGGAAAATGTATGCATTAATTATCTTTTCATTTAGGGGGGATAAATACAGGTAAATATATTGATCAAAGTCACCTTGTCCAAGATAGATTTACAATGGTTATCAAAACGTCACGCCGGGGTAAGCCTACACGAAACACAGCCCTTATTTTAAGTGTTTCTAAAATCCCCTATAGGAAGAATTAATAAAAAGGAGTGAAAACATTTCCCTGTTGACCTGCTAGGTTTTATGGGTATTATGACACCTCCACTGTGGGGCTCTATGAAAGCTAAAAGGATAGCATTTTCGGACTGCTTGCAATAGGAAAACCAATCACGAAATCAGATTATCAAACAGCTACAAATGAGGTTTTTAAAGATTAAATCATCCAACTCTTCCCGACACATTAAAATATTAACAACTTTCAAATTTCACATGCAAAGTGAAGTGCGTCATGCTCTTTTTCTTGTTATGTGGGTTTCATGGAGAAAAAATGAATGGTGGGAGAGCTATTGGAACCATTTCCCTGTTTGACCGCTAGGGTTTATGGGTATTATGACACCTCCACCGTGGGGCTCTATTAGAAGCTGTCTTATGTGGAAGAGTCCTATGGAAGCAGTGTTCTGGTCGATCTGCATGACCTCTGTTAACGCCCACATCTGCTGAATACTGGAAGATACCGTCTGAGGATCTGGAAGGTTCTGAAATGGCAAAACAAACAATATACAATACTTTACTGGATATTGTATTCTCTTTTAAATACCATAGCTATTTTTTATAAAGGGTTATTGACCAGTAAGATGGCTATCTTTGTTAGTCTGAGGACCTGGAAGGCCATAGAGACAACAACGAAAACAAAAACAACAACATATAGTGTATTCTCTTTTAAGTAACCATGTTTTATAAAGGTTTATGAGGTCTTTGACCAGCCAGACGGCTGATAGTTCTTCCGATTAATTGTAGAAAAGAGGAAAGCGTAGTGTATTCTATGGAAGGTATAAAACGGAATAGGGAACTATTCTGCATTCCCAAATATGGAAAAGTAGCAGGCCTACTGGTTGATACGATCCTGACCTGTACATCAGGTCAACCAGGGTTAAGTCTAACAACCAATCAGGAATGTCCCTCTCTGAATCCTGGAGGAACATCAATGTACAGTGAGGGAAAAAGTATTTGATCCCCTGCTGATTTTGTACATTTGCCCACTGACAAAGACATGATCAGTCTATAATTTTAATGGTAGGTTTATTTGAACAGTGAGAGAAAGAATAACAACAAAAAAATCCAGAAAAACGCATGTCAAAAATGTTATAAATTGATTTGCATTTTAATGAGGGAAATAAGTATTTGACCCCTCTGCAAAACATGATTTAGTACTTGGTGGCAAAACCCTTGTTGGCAATCACAGTGGTCAGACATTTCTTGTAGTTGGCCACCAGGTTTGCACACATCTCAGGAGGGATTTTGTCCCACTCCTCTTTGCAGATCTTCTCCAAGTCATTAAGGTTTCGAGCCTGACGTTTGGCAACTCAAACCTTCAGCTCCCTCCACATATTTTCTATGGGATTAAGGTCTGGAGACTGGCTAGGCCACTCCAGGACCTTAATGTGCTTCTTCTTGAGCCATTCCTTTGTTGCCTTGGCCGTGTGTTTTGGGTCATTGTCATGCTGGAATACCCATCCACGACCCATTTTCAATGCCCTGGCTGAGGGAAGGAGGTTCTCACCCAAGATTTGACGGTACATGGCCCCGTCCATCGTCCCTTTGATGCGGTGAAGTTGTCCTGTCCCCTTAGCAGAAAAACACCCCCAAAGCATAATGTTTCCACCTCCATGTTTGACGGTGGGGATGGTGTTCTTGGGGTCATAGGCAGCATTCCTCCTGCTCCAAACACAGCGGGTTGAGTTGATGCCAAAGAGCTCGATTTTGGTCTCATCTGACCACAACACTTTCACCCAGTTCTCCTCTGAATCATTCAGATGTTCATTGGCAAACTTCAGACGGGCCTGTATTTGTGCTTTCTTGAGCAGGGGGACCTTGCGGGCGCTGCAGGATTTCAGTCCTTCACGGCGTAGTGTGTTACCAATTGTTTTCTTGGTGACTATGGTCCCAGCTGCCTTGAGATCATTGACGAGATCCTCCCGTGTAGTTCTGGGCTGATTCCTCACCGTTCTCATGATCATTGCAACTCCACGAGGTGAGATCTTGCATGGAGCCCCAGGCCGAGGGAGATTTACAGTTATTTTGTGTTTCTTCCATTTGTGAATAATCGCACCAACTGTTGTCACCTTCTCACCAAGCTGCTTAGCGATGGTCTTGTAGCCCATTCCAGCCTTGTGTAGGTCTACAATCTTCTCCCTGACATCCTTGGAGAGCACTTTGGTCTTGGCCATGGTGGAGAGTTTGGAATCTGATTGATTGATTGCTTCTGTGGACAGGTGTCTTTTATACAGGTAACAAGCTGATATTAGGAGCACTCCCTTTAAGAGTGTGCTCCTAATATCAGCTCGTTACCTGTATAAAAGACACCTGGGAGCCAGAAATCTTTCTGATTGAGAGGGGGTCAAATACTTATTTCCCTCATTAAAATGCAAAATCAAATTATAACATTTTTGACATTCGTTTTTCTGGATTTTTGTTGTTGTTATTCTGTCTCTCACTGTTCATATAAACCTACCATTAAAATTATAGACTGATCATTTCTTTGTGAGTGGGCAAACGTACAAAATCAGCAGGGGATCAAATACCTTTTTCCCTCACTGTAAATGAATGAGAATGTCCTCAATGACAACATCTAAGTGTTCCGTTTCATGACAGCTACGGTAATTTACTATTTCATTTTACAATACAAATTGACGTACTTTGATAGATTAATGATAATTATTTGATCCCTGCTACAAACCTATATCCATTAGGCAGTGCTTCACTTCATTCAAACAGGGAGATGAATGATCATTATTTGATCCCAGCAACAACTCTCTATCCATTAGGCAGTGCTTCACTTTGTATTGTGATCTCCTCCCCCACGCTGAAATTCTACCAATCAGGCTGATGAAGGCTGAAGTCACATGATCTCGTTCCAACAACATCTAACAACCATAACACACATCCTGATGAAAATATGGCTTCTAAATCTAACAACCATAACACACATCCTAATGAAAATATGGCTTCTAAATCTAACAACCATAACACACATACTGATGAAAATATGGCTTCCACAGATCATTTAAATGAGCTCAATTGCTACTTGAAGTAAGACAAACTTACCTCCAGGAGCAGCTCAGCAAAAATAAAGTAAACCTGAGTTATTATCCTTTATAAAAGTCAAATCACATTAAGTCTTAGGAGCATGAGTCACTAACATTTCTGCCAGCTGTATCAAATTAAATACTGGCATAATTTATACGATTGACTGGTGGTCTGTGGACTGACTCAAAATGTCCAATTGACCCAGAAACTGAGTATTGCTGGATGAAATGACTATATTTAGCATCATGTACACTGAGTGTACAAAACATTAGCAACATCTACTCTTTCCATGACATAAATTGACCAGGTGAAAGCTGTGATCCCTTATTGATGTCACCTTTTAAATCCACTTCAATCAGTGTAGATGAAGGGGAGGAGACAGGTTAAAGGAGGATTTTTAGGCCTTGAGACAATTGAGACATGGATTATGTATGTGTGTCATTCAGAGGGTGAATAGGCAAGACAAAATATTTAAGTGCCTTTGAATGGGGTATGGTAGTAGGTGCCAGGCGCACCGGTTTGAGTGTGTCAAGAACTGCAACGCTGCTGGGTTTTTCACGCTCAACAGTTTCTGTGTGTACCAAAGGACATCCAGCCAACGGCAGGCCAGTGGTCGAAAACGGGTAATTGATGAAAGAGGACAAAGGAGGCTGACATGAAACGGGCTAGTCAACATTACATTCCAGTACAACGTTGGTGCCCAAAGACCAGTAAAATAATGCACAACTCGTCGTACCTTGACACGAATGGGGTATGGCAGCCTACGACTTTACAGAGTTCCACTTCTTTCAGCAAAGTAAAAAAAAAACAAATTGAGGTTGCAGTGGGCTAAGGATCGAAAACACTGGACACTGGAGCATTCCAGCCTTGTGTAGGTCTACAATCTTGTCCCTGACATCCTTGGAGAGCTCTTTGGTCTTGGCCATGGTGGAGAGTTTGGAATCGGATTATTTTACTTTACATAGTCTACCTGTCATTTTACTTTACATAGTCTACCTGTCATTTTACTTTACATAGTCTACTTGCCATTTTACTTTACATAGTATACCTGTCATTTTACTTTACATAGTATACCTGTCATTTTACTTTACATATCCTACCTGTCATTTTACTTTACATCTGTTATTTTACTTTACATAGTCTACCTGTCATTTTACTTTCCATAACATACCTGTCATTTTACTTTACATAGTCTACCTGTAATTTTACTTTACATTGTATACCTGTCATTTTACTTTACATAGTCTACCTGTCATTTTACTTTACATAGTCTACCTGTCATTTTACTTTACATAGTCTACCTGTCATTTTACTTTACATAGTCTAGAAGAAATGAACAATTGACCATCATGTTTCAGTGACTCACGTTAACAGTCTGTCCAATAGGAAGTGTAACGTCTATGACACCAGGACGAGATGCATCTGTCTCAGCATCTCCAATCTGCAAGGTGACAGCAGGCTTCACAGTACAGGACACAGTGTTGACGCTCGTCTTATTACTCCTATTGAAAGATCAGGGATGTGATCATAACAGGCCACAGTGTTGATGTGATAAGAACAGGCCACAGTGTTGATGTGATAAGAACAGGCCAAAGTGTTGATGTGATCAGAACAGGCCACAGCGTTAATGTGATCAGAACAGGCCACAGCGTTAATGTGATCAGAACAGGCCACAGCGGTGATGTGATCAGAACAGGCCACAGCGTTGATGGTTCAATTCATCCATGATGTGCCAATGATGTCTAATCAACCGTGCCTTCGGTAGACATACAGAGAAATGGCCCTGCAGCTCTGGTTGGTGACTAGATGACAGGTGTAAAGTGTAAAATCAGAGAATTAGGAATTAGAATACTTTTAATATGACCTCTACGTGTCGGGCGGCAGGTAGCTTAGTGGTTAAGAGCGTTGTGCTAGTAACCGAAAGGTCGCTGGTTCTAATCCCCAAGCCGACTAGGTGAAAAATCTGTCGATGTGCCCTTGAGCAAGGCACTTAATCCTAATTGCTCCTGTAAGTCGCTCTGGATAAGAGCGTCTGCTAAATATGTCAAACTGCAGTATGCAGGAGTGGTTTTCATCTTCTCCCTAGGACTTGATCAGAAGTTCAAGGCTGTTTAAGTTATACTGTGAGAGAAGGACATATGAGATACATTTACATACTGCATTGTCGAGAAGGAACCTGCAACCTGTAACCATTTCGTTGGACGGTGTATAACGTGTATCCTGTACACATGACTAATAAAACATGAAAATTAAGTAGTAAGATGAGCCGCCACACAGCCACAGGTAGATGGCAGCATTGCTCCATGGTTGTAGACCTCCACAAGTCTGGTTCATCCTTGGGAGCAATTTCCAAACACCTGAAGGTACCACGTTCATCTGTACAAACAATAGTACGCCAGTATAAACACCATGGGACCACGCAACCATCATACCGCTGAGGAAGGAGACGCATTCTGTCTCCTAGAGATGAACATACCTTGATGAAAGTGCAAATCAATCCCAGAACAACAGCAAAGGACCTTGTGAAGATGCTGGAGGAAACAGGTACAAAAGTATCTATATCCACAGTAAAACGATTCCTATATCGACATAACCTGAAAGGCCGCTCAGCAAGGAAGAAGCCACTGCTCCAAAACCGCCATAAAAAAAGACAGACTACGGTTTGCAACTGCACATGGGGACAAAGATTGTACTTTTTGGAGAAATGTCCTCTGGTCAGATGAAATAAAAATAGAACTGTTTGGCCATAATGACCATTGTTATGTTTGAAGGAAAAAGGGGTAAACTTGCAAGCCGAAGAACACCATCCCAACCGTGAAGCACGGGGGGGTGGCAGCATCATGCTGTGGAGGTGCTTTGCTGCAAGAGGGACTGGTGCACTTCACAAAATAGATGGCATCACGAGGAAGGAAAATGTTGTGGATATATTGAAGCAACATCTCCAGACATCAGTCAGGAAGTTAAACCTTACACCTACTGTATAAACTTCTTTCATACTGGACACAGAGATATAAACATGGTATCCACATGCACATCAGACTCTGGGGAAATAGATAAAGGGCCTCATTGCCAAAAAAAACGTCACAATTGATTTAAAAAAAATTTGCATTGCACTAAAGAGCACTTCAACTGGAACGACACATGCAGCAATGGTTGCACAACAAGAACTGTGTGCAAACAACACCCCCAAATATTCTAATCAGCCCCGCCTCTACATTATGAAGTAGCTGGGCTTGGTGTGGGTTTTCCCGTGCTGGGCTTGGTGTAGGCTCGCCCGTGTTGGGCTTGGTGTGGACTGGCCCCAGTGGAGGCTGCTGAGGGGAAGAGGGCTCATAATAATGGCTGGTATGGAGTGAATGGAATGGTATCAAACACATGAAAACCATGAAAACCATGTGTTTGATACCATTCCATTCACTCCATTCCGGCCATTATTATGAGTCGTCCTCCCCTCAGCAGCCTCCACTGGCAGGCCCGTGTTGGACTGGTGTGGGCTAACCTGTGTTGGGCTGGTGTAGAATAGCCTGTGTTGGGCTGGTGTGGGATTGGTGTGGGATAGCCTGTTTTGGGCTGGTGTGGGATTGGTGTGGGATAGCCTGTTTTGGGCTGATATGGGATTGGTGTGGGCTAGCCTGTTTTGGGCTGGTGTGGGATTGGTGTGGGATAACCTGTGTTGGGCTGGTGTGGGATTGGTGTGGGATAGCCTGGCCTGTGCTGGTGTGGGATTGGTGTGGGCTAGCCTGTGTTGGCCTGGTGTGGGCTAGCCTGTTTTGGGCTTGTTATGGGCTTGATGTGGGCTACGTGTGGTTGCTCACCTAACACCCACATGGGGCCAATGGGGTCATCTTGGCTGGGTTGTTGGTTTGGTTATGGTCAGGGTTGGGATCAATTCCATTTCAATTTAATCAATTCAGGAAGCAAACTGGAATGGGAATTTTCGTTCACTTCCTGAATTTACTAAATTGAAAGGGAATTGACACCAACCCTGGTTACGATGCATTATGTATTCCCTGTTTCCTGCTGCTCTCTCAATCTCCACCGTCATTACGTTCAGTTGACCTTTCCCCACTGTGTCCTGTGTTAGAGGTGACGCATTCTTCGTAAAGCAAACAGATGTTAGACATTGCGACAACCCCTTGGTAAATCCTGATGAAGCCCTGATGAATGCTGATGATGTTGGTTTACAGATACATGCTGTTTTACGACTGGGGTACAGATGAAGACCAAGGTTGTTGGAGACTCCAGCAAAAATATAGAGTGCAGATACAGGCCAATATGCTTGGAGATTTACAGTACAGATTCAAAATGCTTGGAGATTTACAGTACAGATTCAAAATGCTTGGAGATTTACAGTACAGATTCAAAATGCTTGGAGATTTACAGTACAGATCCAAAATGCTTGGATATTTACAGTACAGATCCAAAATGCTTGGAAATTTACAGTACAGATTCAAAATGCTTGGAGATTTACAGTACAGATCCAAAATGCTTGGAGATTTACAGTACAGATTCAAAATGCTTGGAGATGTACAGTACAGATTCAAAATGCTTGGAGATTTACAGTACAGATCCAAAATGCTTGGAGATTTACAGTACAGATTCAAAATGCTTGGAGATGTACAGTACAGATTCAAAATGCTTGGAGATTTACAGTACAGATCCAAAATGCTTGGAGATTTACAGTACAGATTCAAAATGCTTGGAGATTTACAGTACAGATTCAAAATGCTTGGAGATTTACAGTACAGATTCAAAATGCTTGGAGATTTACAGTACAGATCAAAAATGCTTGGAGATTTACAGTACAGATTCAAAATGCTTGGAGATGTACAGTACAGATTCAAAATGCTTGGAGATTTACAGTACAGATCCAAAATGCTTGGAGATTTACAGTACAGATTCAAAATGCTTGGAGATTTACAGTACAGATCCAAAATGCTTGGAGATTTACAGTACAGATTCAAAATGCTTGGAGATGTACAGTACAGATTCAAAATGCTTGGAGATTTACAGTACAGATCCAAAATGCTTGGAGATTTACAGTACAGATTCAAAATGCTTGGAGATGTACAGTACAGATTCAAAATGCTTGGAGATTTACAGTACAGATCCAAAATGCTTGGATATTTACAGTACAGATCCAAAATGCTTGGAAATTTACAGTACAGATTCAAAATGCTTGGAGATTTACAGTACAGATCCAAAATGCTTGGAGATTTACAGTACAGATTCAAAATGCTTGGAGATGTACAGTACAGATTCAAAATGCTTGGAGATTTACAGTACAGATCCAAAATGCTTGGAGATTTACAGTACAGATTCAAAATGCTTGGAGATGTACAGTACAGATTCAAAATGCTTGGAGATTTACAGTACAGATCCAAAATGCTTGGAGATTTACAGTACAGATTCAAAATGCTTGGAGATTTACAGTACAGATTCAAAATGCTTGGAGATTTACAGTACAGATTCAAAATGCTTGGAGATTTACAGTACAGATCCAAAATGCTTGGAGATTTACAGTACAGATTCAAAATGCTTGGAGATGTACAGTACAGATTCAAAATGCTTGGAGATTTACAGTACAGATCCAAAATGCTTGGAGATTTACAGTACAGATTCAAAATGCTTGGAGATTTACAGTACAGATCCAAAATGCTTGGATATTTACAGTACAGATTCAAAATGCTTGGAGATGTACAGTACAGATTCAAAATGCTTGGAGATTTACAGTACAGATCCAAAATACTTGGAGATTTACAGTACAGATTCAAAATGCTTGGAGATGTACAGTACAGATTCAAAATGCTTGGAGATTTACAGTACAGATCCAAAATGCTTGGAGATTTACAGTACAGATTCAAAATGCTTGGAGATTTACAGTACAGATTCAAAATGCTTGGAGATTTACAGTACAGATTCAAAATGCTTGGAGATTTACAGTACAGATCCAACATGCTTGGAGATTTACAGTACAGATTCAAAATGCTTGGAGATGTACAGTACAGATTCAAAATGCTTGGAGATTTACAGTACAGATTCAAAATGCTTGGAGATGTACAGTACAGATTCAAAATGCTTGGAGATTTACAGTACAGATCCAAAATGCTTGGAGATTTACAGTACAGATTCAAAATGCTTGGAGATTTACAGTACAGATTCAAAATGCTTGGAGATTTACAGTACAGATTCAAAATGCTTGGAGACCATAGATAGAAGGTGTTTGAAGGCTTCTCCGGTACAGATAGAAGGTGGTTGGAGACTAAAGCACAGATGCAAGGTGTTTGGAGAGTAAAGCACAGATACAAGGTGTTTGGAGACTAAAGCACAGATGCTAGGTGTTTGGAGACTAAAGCACGGATGCAAGGTGTTTGGAGACTAAAGCACAGATACAAGGTGTTTGGAGACTAAAGCACAGATACAAGGTGTTTGGAGACTAAAGCACAGATACAAGGTGTTTGGAGACTAAAGCACAGATGCTAGGTGTTTGGAGACTAAAGCACGGATGCAAGGTGTTTGGAGACTAAAGCACGGATGCAAGGTGTTTGGAGAGTAAAGCACAGATGCAAGGTGTTTGGAGAGTAAAGCACAGATGCTAGGTGTTTGGAGACTAAAGCACAGATGCAAGGTGTTTGGAGACTAAAGCACAGATGCTAGGTGTTTGGAGACTAAAGCACGGATGCAAGGTGTTTGGAGAGTAAAGCACGGATGCAAGGTGTTTGGAGACTAAAGCACAGATGCAAGGTGTTTGGAGACTAAAGCACAGATACAAGGTGTTTGGAGACTAAAGCACGGATACAGCAGGCTGGTCTCTAGCTTTTGATACAAGCCATCTCATGATGATCTGAAAAACTGCTAGTGCACCTTAACTAATCTGTTGGGGGTAGAACACCCTCAGATGTTACACTGATACTGCTTCTTTAACCCTTATTGTACCATTTACATAGGCAGAGAACATACTGTCCCGTCCCGAGTGCAGATGGAAACAAGGTGCTTGGATACTGCATTACAGATACAGGCCAACTGATGATCTGATCTGAAATAATTATTACTTACAAATATGAATATGCTGCTTTTACAGAAATGGTAGTTAATAATGCTTTTGCTGACTGTGTGGCCTGAACGTATCCTTGTATTCCTTAATAGTCTTTGTGCAGCAAATCCCAGCACAGGATGTCATGTGGAATGCCTGGGTTTCACCATGATTCAGTTGAGGAAGTACTAGGATGATCAGCCACTGGTCTTTCGATCCATACAGTGAGGTTACTGACGCATTCTCATTTAACATCATAATTACCTTCGTAATGACTGGGTTATTTCACCAATCTCTAGCTTGCAGCAGCAGAAAGAAATGTTCAGACGGAGAATGAGGAGGGGAGAGAGAGAGAGAGAGAGAGAGAGAGAGAGAGAGAGAGAGAGAGCGAGAGAGAGAGAGAGATAGAGAGAGAGAGAGAGAGAGAGAGAGAGAGAGAGAGAGAGAGAGAGAGAGAGAGAGAGAGAGAGAGAGAGAAAGAAACAGATAACAGCCCCACCAGGAAGCAGCAGAACAGGTGAAAACAGGATAACAGTGCATTCATAAACTTATATTATCATTCATTATACATTGGGTCAAAGAAGATATCAAGTCCTTCAAAGATTACCATCGTTGTCACTTTTCTCTCTTTTAATGGCTTCATGCAATTCATGAAGTGGTTCATTAAAGGACTCTGATATGGCAGCAGTTCTATTCTGTTTCATAGCAGGTAGCCTATCTAAGGAGTGTATACAACTCCACAGAGGTCTCAAGTTTTGAAGGAGCGTGCAACTGGCATGCTGACTGCAGGAATGTCCACCTGAGCTGTTGCCAGTGAATTGAACGTTCAACGTCATTGTAGAGAATTTGGCAGTACGTCCAACCGGCCGCAGAACCGCAGACCACGTGTAACCACACCAGCCCAGCACCACCACATCCAGCTTCTTCACCTGCTGGATCATCCGAGACCAGCCACCATTGGGTGGTTCTGGCTCCCCAGTGGGTGGGCTTATGCCCTCCCGGGCCCACCCATGGCTGCACCCCTGCCTAGTCATGTGAAATCCATAGATTAGTGGCGTATTTATTTATTTCAGTTGACTGATTTCCTTATATGAACTGTTACTCAGTAAAATCTTAGAAATTGTTGCATGTTGCGTTTATATTGTTGTTCTGTATACATAGAACAAAGGTATGGTCCGCACTCACTTGCAATAATAAATGATCAGGTTTATTCCATTAAGGACAAACGTTTCGCCCACACAGGCTTTATCAGTGTTATAGATGAATCACACATAATAAATCACCTTATTAATGAGGCTACCCGGTGAACAGAGTGTAGCTCTTATTGGTGGTGAGAAAAATAAAGAAAAACTATTGGACAATGACATAAACCATTCAACCAATAAGGCCACCCCAATGGGAGGGGCACTCGTAACAATCACCCATAGGTGTCATTCACAAAACGTAGAATATGGGGCCCATGAAAAAGTAAAAACATAGTAGCAATAAAGCGGGTCAAAAACATTGCTTAGATATGAAAAGAAAAGACTCCAGAGAAAGACAGACTTCAGGTGAATCAGCCCAAGACATTGTCAGTTCTATGTCCCACTACCTATAACCCTCATTCCCGGGCCAACCAGGAGTTTGTGAAACAACGTATCTCGTCATCAGACACAGGCTTGGGCACCACCTTTAAAAATCCACCTCTCTTTTCATATAAGAAGAGGTGGTAGAATCAAGGGGCGTCTAGAATGATCTGACCACTTAACCCCACACCAGGATGCTTTCCATGCCTCAACTGTGCTCAAGTGTAGTACTTTGACCAAATCTGACCACTGGTCCCACCTGCATACAGCAACAAGTTATCCTCAGGCAAAGGATTACATGCATTTCCCCCAAATGTCATCTATATGCTCACCTGTGGACAAAACTAGTAGACCTTTGAAACTGAGAATAAGAGAGCACAAGAGCGCCACCAGGAGGACAGTGGCCGAGTCACCTTACGACACACTCACACACTGTCTCATCACTGCAGCAGTGCAGCGGCATTGAGCAGATGAAACTGGGACTTCCAGGTGGAGACATAAACTATTAACCCATCAGAGTCTAAACCGGGGGGGGCGGGAGGGTTCTACTAAGCTATATGGAATTGTTTTAAGAAGGTCATACCAAGGATCATTTAGCTATTTGATTTAGAATTTTAAGACCCATTGAAGTATCAAAAACATTTGATGAAAATATTTATTTGGCCTTAATGCTATTAGCCCATACAAACGCATTGAATAACAGATTCACAACATGGATCAACAGATAGTCCCCAAAAAACCAATCTAAATGAAGTTTGTTCTGAAGTGTCTGTCCTATATCTGAGAGATATAAGATCATGATTATATATATTTTTTTACATGTACTTAAGGAGAGAGACATGGATCTTTACACTCAAGACACTATTCCCCAATGGACTTAATGAAGCCTTTCCCTTTCTATAACTTACACACCTCCCATCTGACATGCCTCATTACATTTATTAGCTATTTGATCTGAATATTTGCTTTATATCTAATCAATGTTTTTGACCTACTTGAATGCCACCTTCATTTGATGTTTTTCCACATTTTTACTTTTTCATGGGCCCCATATTCTACGTTTTGTGAATGACACCTATGGGTGATCGTTACGAGTGCCCCTCCCATTGGGGTGGCCTTATTGGTTGAATGGTTTATGTCCATTGTCCAATAGTTTTTCTTTATTTTTCTCACCACCAATAAGAGCTACACTCTGTTCACCAGGTAGCCTTATTTATAGGGTGATTTATTACGAGTGATTTAATCTATCACACTGATGAAGCCTGTGTGGGTGAAATGTTTGTGCTTAATGGAATAAACCGGATGTTTCTTCATCAGGTCGATGCACCACAAACTTCCCCGCAAGTAAGTCAGTGTGCAGGGGTTTTTCCTCTTCTTTTAATAATTATACATAACCACTTTTATAGTGAATTTGTCAGGAAGGAGCAGTAAAATGTCCCTGATTCCCATATCTAAAGTCAAACATCTACCATAGAACAATACATCACTCCTGAGAAGAGAATGAAGTCCCTGTGGGGCAACTATAAAAGTCTATAGCCATATCTATTGGCTTGCTTTAAGTTTGGGATACTCACAAGGTAGGGAAACGCAGCCAAGAAAGTGTATTCATGTGTCAAAGCTCGAGCAGAACACAGAGTTCAATTAGATAGTCAGTCATTCATTTTAAAGCTAGGAAATGAAAATGGCTGCTACTGCCTTGGGGGTAGCACTGTCTCCTCTCGCTACAGTGTACCTGACACACTTGTGATAACTTCTTGGCATCGTTAAATAGCCACTGAAAAAATAGACAGCAATTATTTGCGTCCCAAATGTCACCCTATTCCCTATATAGTGCACTACTTTTGACCTCAGCCCTATCAAAAGTAGTGTACTATATAGGGAATAGGGTGACATTTGGGATAAATCCTTACAGAATATTCATCACGACCACATCTTCTCTTTGAAATAACGCGTGCTTGTAATTTCTCAAATCTAGAAAATTCCTCTGGCTGTCTTGGTAGTGCTGAGACTATCGTTCTGTTCCCGCTCTTAGAATCATCTAACACATTTATAGACTCAAAGGCCCAGTGCAGTCAAAAACAATCTGTGTTATATATATATATATCCACACTGAAAGTTGGAATAATACCGTGAAAGAAGGTGTTCTGAAAGACACCCATGTGGCCCACCTGAAAGTTGGCAAAGCCACTAGTAAAGGGTTCTAAAAGACACCCGCCGTGGATGCCCACTGTGGTTTGCCTCCGAAAAAAACACAACTAAAAGAAAAACCCACAACAACTCAGGGTGGAGAGTAAAGAAATCTGGAGCAAAACTAACAGGGGAAACACTAAAAATCTGGCTTCTTTTCAAACTTTAATAGGGTTGCGCTCGAACTCACACCTCAGCCGATGTGACGTGTAGCTCTCTCAAACTCAACTGGAGCACTGGGCCAGCCACTCTTTAAATATCACCTGGGCCAGCACAGGTGAAACTCCTTCCGACTAATGAGATGGACAACCAGCACAGGTGTAACACATTCTGACTAACGAGGTGACACCAATCGGTGTGCCCTACCTGCTAACGTCCTACCTCGAAATAGAAATAGAAAAACCAAAACCTGTAACAACCTGCCTGGTGCCATCACCAGGCGGTAAATTAGTTAATAGACCAATAAGAAAGAGAGTTCTAAACCTGTCTGCCAATAACAGCTTGTTTTCAGTTTTCCCCCTCCCACACTCAGACCAATCCTAGACAGTCAAATTGCTCTTTGCAAATAAACGACTTGTGTTTCTTTTTGACCATTTTAATTGAAAACAATCACAGTAAGGTACTTAATTGTTACCCAGAAATGATTTGATATTGAGATAAAAACGGCTGCATTGGGCCTTTAACAAGAAAACATCTCACTCTCTAAAATAAATCACATTCTGTGTAAAACTGACTTTCACTGTGCCTATTTGAAGTCTTACTTTGCCTGTAATATAGATAATATAGAACACCCCAATACATCCCAGGTAAAGCAAAAGTCAAGTGATATTAAAAACACATTGGTTGAAATGGCACCCTATTCACTATAAAGTGCACTTATTTTGACCAGATCCTTAGGTGCCCTGGTCAAAAGTAGTGCACTATATCAAGAATACAGTGCCATTTCTGACACAAGCATCGGCTTGCAACCTTTCACATCTCTCACAAGTGGAGACAGCTCAGACTGCTCTGAGAAGGAAGGAAAATGATGATTAACAAGCATATTTCCTTTAGGTGTGAGACTGAAAGGGCCTTAAAGTCCAAACAGATGTTCCTGTTAAAACTACGTAAAGCCTTGTCTAGCACTGTTGAGTCTCCTCATCACAACATCCTCTCTATCCAGCCCTACTGTCTAGCACTGTTGAGTCTCCTCATCACAACATCCTCTCTATCCAGCCCTACTGTCTAGCACTGCTGAGTCTCCTCATCACAACATCCTCTCTATCCAGCCCTACTGTCTAGCACTGCTGAGTCTCCCCATCACAACATCCTCTCTATCCAGCCCTACCGCACATCACTGCTGAGTCTCCTCATCACAACATCCTCTCTATCCAGCCCTACTGTCTAGCACTGCTGAGTCTCCCCATCACAACATCCTCTCTATCCAGCCCTACTGTCTAGCACTGCTGAGTCTCCCCATCACAACATCCTCTCTATCCAGCCCTACTGTCTAGCACTGCTGAGTCTCCTCATCACAACATCCTCTCTATCCAGCCCTACTGTACATCACTGTTGAGTCTCCTCATCACAACATCCTCTCTATCCAGCCCTACTGTACATCACTGTTGAGTCTCCTCATCACAACATCCTCTCTATCCAGCCCTACTGTCTAGCACTGCTGAGTCTCCTCATCACAACATACTCTCAGACACAGCCCAACAGGACAGGACAGGACACAGCCCAACAAGACAGGAAAAAGCCCAACAGGACTATGAACTACTGTGAAAGAAGGTGTTCTGGAAGACACCCATGTGGCCCACTGAAAGTTGGCAAAGCCACTAGTAAAGGGTTCTGAAAGACACCCGCCGTGGAAGCCCACTGGGTTTGCCTCCGAAAAGACAAAACTAAAAGAAAAACCCACAACAACTCAGGGTGGAGAGCAAAAAGAATCTGGAGCAAAACTAACAGGGGAAACACTAAAAATCTGGCTTCTTTTCAAACTTAATAGGGTTGCGCTCGAACTCGCACCTCAGCCGATGTGACGTGTAGCTCTCTCAAGCTCAACTGGAGCACTGGGCTAGCCACTCTTTAAAGGCAGGGTGGCTGTAGCAGAGGACTGACCTACTACACTGTACTCTAACTTCCCTGTTCCCTGGAGCACACACACACACACACACACACACACACACACACACACACACACACACACACACAGCCAGAGTCACAGCTAAAGACACGTGGATCTGGTCTAATTAGCCACTCACAGTGCTCACTATAACAAACTGGCAGAGCTTAACTGTATTTTAACGACATGATGACATGTGCTCGTCACGGCAGGAAGAATCAGCAACAAGTTTCTCAGGACAAGTCAAAATAATAACCCAGTCATTGACTTGATTGCCCAGACATGGGTGTGAATCCCAAACGGCACCCTATTCCCTCTGTAGTACACTACGTTTTAACATAACCCTATGGGTGCTGGTCACAAGTAGTGCACTACAGCATGTAGGGAATAGTGTACCATTTGGGTTGTGACTTCTGGCCACTATCACTAAGCGGTCCCACTTGATGTTAAAAGGAGATCAAGCAGAGGATTGATATTTACATTTTAGTCATTTTAGCAGACGCTCTTATCCAGAGCCATTAGGGTTAAGTGCCTTGCTCAAGGGCACCTCGACAGATTTTTCACCTAGTCGGCTCGGGGATTAGAACCAGCGACCTTTTCGGTTACTGGCACAACGCTCTTACCCACTAAGCTACCTGACGCCCCTAACATATGGCAGTAGAAGCAGTGTAACTACGGTGTGGTGTTATTTCTGTATTTGGATCCCCATTAGGCTAGCAGTTACAGTGGCAACAACTACTCTTCCTGAGGTCTACAACGATGTACCTGACTATTTTACTACCATATAGCTACTGTACATGGTGGTAGCGCCACTCAAGGGTTAGGGTTAGTGGGACTGACTGATCCAAAAAAGGTTTGAGATATTTCTGTATTCACACTTTTGGAAAACAATCATTTGTGAGTTAAACACATAGGGTCGTTTTCCTGGACACAGATTAAGCCTAGACCCAAAAATAAATAAAAAAGCATTTTCAGTGGAGACACATTCAGGTCCTTTGACAGGCTTTTAAATGGAGGACTGGCCTTAGTATGTGTCTTTTGAGGTGAGGGGAAACCGACACCTTTAAAACTATTTACAGACTAAGTTATTTAAAACATTTAAAGAATTGTAGACGGTTGGACGACAACACAAAGGGTCACTATGGGAAGACAAAAAAAATTTGTAAGAGGATTTTGTTCTGATTAATATACACAGGAGTGAGTTTCATTGGCTATTGTTCAATAGACCATGTGACCTGACGGAAGAAAGAATGTAGTGACCCTGAAGAAGTGCAGGAAATGAAGTCTGATTACTGAGAGAGAGAGAGAGAGAGAGAGAGAGAGAGAGAGAGAGAGAGCAGTGGCGGCTCCTGAAAAAATTCTCAGGAGGGGCAATTTTTCTGATGATTTAGGTGACCTACACACATTTTTAAAAAGATATGTCCAGCAACAACATGAAGACAGGGGCAGCATATAAGTCAATACCAGAAGCATTTATTGACTGATCTCAAAAGTGTTGGCTTACAAAAGCAAAATAAGTTATCACAGTAAAAATAATCAAGGGTGTTCTTTCACATTCCTCAACACTGCATAAACAATATGTATGGCTTTGTAAAAATGAACAACCATATTCTGGCCAATTGTATAGATTTGTAAATATGAACAACCTTATTCTGGCCAATTGTATAGATTTGTAAAAATGAACATGAACAGATTTTTTATTTTTTTGAATGGCAGTACCTTTCAAACATGTCTGCTTGCAGTAAGGTAGCACTCACAAGGTGGCCAGAGAAAGAGAACCTTTCTTTGGTGTGATCCAGGATGGTGTTGCAGACCTCTTCAGACAGCCTCTGCTTCTCCTCTTCTCTCAAAGCTGTTCTGGGTCTTTTGGCTCCTGTTGCTTCTTGCAGCTGCTGTTGAGAGGAGTCCCTGAAGGCAAACAGACCAATGTGTTTGTTGGCTTTGTACAGTATTGTTGTCTATGTGATGCACAGGTATATGCAATGTATCCATGTATAGTACAAATACTTCAGTTCCACTTAAAATGGGCAGGGATGCATAAAGTCTTTAGTGTTTAAGTTAGCCTTTGTGTCTCACATAGCCTGGATGTTCAGCACAGTATACAGTGGTGCTCATAAGCTTATGATCCCATGCTAAAGTTGACTAAAAAGAGGAATAAAAAGAAAAGAAAATTGGTGTCCTTAAAGGTTGGATTTTCCAACTTTTTTAATTAAGTCATTAAGATCAATTTCCAAAAGATGATTTTTTTATTTTTTTATTCCTCTTTTTAGTCAGCTTTAGAATGTGTTCATACACTTATGAGCACCACTGTACAGTACACATAGTATATAAAATAAGATAGATTACACCACTGGCCATATATAATGACAATAATGTAATTTCAAACACAAATGCAGTCTCCTTTCATGCATACATTTTCAAATAAAGCTCTGCTTTGAGAAAGATCGAATGATATTGTTTAATCTTTATCTTACCTTATGGCCTGCACACTGCTTGCGAAGCTGTCTAGGGCACGTTTGATAAAGACAGCATCGATGTCCTTATTCTGTAGCTTCTGGTACGGTGGGCTGGTCAAATGAACCCAATGAACCCGTCCGGATGGCTTCAAAACATTCTATGAGGTCGTCTCGATTCTCGTAGACAGTGTTCACGACTCTGCTGTTGCTAACCTCATCGTTGTGGCGGCGGACAGCTAGCCTGTATCCCTCATCCAGTTGAGTGGCAATATTCACTCTCACCAAAGCAGACAATCTCAAACAGCTATCAATGTGGGTCTTTGACAGCTCATTTTTCTTAATCTTTTCTGAAAGATGGTGCATGTCGGTTACACCAGTCGCTGTCCAAGCGTTGCTGTCTGCCGTTCATGGTTACGTTACGTTACGTATGACGAAAGCGCGTAAGTGCAAGCCCTCAGACACCCATAGAGAATGTATTGAAAGCTCAGAAATTTGAAAAAAAAATATTTTACATTAGAGGCTATGAGAGACTTCTGGGCGATTTTCAACCTGACTGAAATCGCCCCAAAACGGGCGGGGACATTTGAAGCACGACTTTAGCCTGATTGGACATTTAGTGGCTGGCAGATCAGACGTGAACACTGAACTACTGTTGCCATGATATAATTGATTAGAAAAAAAATCCCTTCCTTTTCCCGTTTGGCAGTGCGTCGCCCATATCGCCCTATTGAACACACCGCCCATGAGAGAGAGAGAGAGAGAGAGAGAGAGAGAGAGAGAGAGAGAGAGAGAGAGAGAGAGAGAGAGAGAGAGAGAGAGAGAGAGAGAGAGAGAGAAAGAGAGAGAGAGAGAGAGAGAGAGAGAGAGAGAGAGAGAAGGAGAGAGAGTTAACACCAGACAATGGAGCGGAATGACAGGTGGGATTTTCAAAAAGAAGACAAATAACTGACGCACCCTTGATAATAATTAGAGAAGGGTTTGAACAGTAAACAACATGTCTCCTAATGATTTCTCTGAAAACAGGGACAAGACAGTAAACATCTACTCAGAAAAACTATACAGTACAACTTACTTTTTTAAAATTACTTCTCTGAATGTAGTGGACAAAATAAAAATAATTAACTCGAAAAAGACATGGATTGTGTAGGTGTGCCATTCAGAGGGTGAATGGGCAAGACAAAGGCTTTAAAGCTTTAAGTGCCTTTGAACGGGGAATGGTAGTAGGTGCCAGGTGCACTGGTTTGAGTGTGTCAAGAACTGCAACGCTGCTGAGTTTTTCACGCTCAACAGTTTCCCGTGTGTATCAAGAATGGTCCACCACCTAAAGGACATCCAGCCAATTTAACACAACTGTTAATATAAACAAACAATATATAGCATCAAAAGTATTGTTAAAACTATACATTTGATGTCATAGATGGTCAGTCCTTAAATGTATAACTCTGTCTATTAATTTCAGAGTGGTTACATATCTCCATCCCCATTCCTTAGCTTTTTACTTTAAGGATTATATATCGCTTTAACATCTACATTTCAGTCATTTTGCAGACGTTCTTCTACAGAGCTATCGGTGCATTCAACTAACGTAGGTAGGCACAGAACACAACCTGAACACTGTACACAACAACAACTAACGTAGGTAGGCACAGAACACAACCTGAACACTGTACACAACAACAACTAACGTAGGTAGGCACAGAACACAACCTGAACACTGTACACAACAACAACTAACGTAGGTAGGCACAGAATACAATCTGAACACTGTACACAACAACAACTAACGTAGGTAGGCACAGAATACAATCTGAACACTGTTCACAGCTACATACCACAAGTGACATAGGTAGGTACAGAACACAACCGGAACACTGTTCACAACAACATACTACAACTAACGTAGGTAGATACAGAAAAACAACCTGAACACTGTTCACAACAACATAAATTACAGGTTGTAAGGCAACAAAATAGGAAAAACGCCAAGGGGGATGAATACTTTTTGCAAGGCCAACTGTAATAGCCGTTATTTAGAGATAAACCAAGCGAAGGGATTGGGTGTACTGCACTGTGTACAATGTTGTGTTTCCTTTCCTCTCTGGTCTTTGAGACACACACTGTAGAAGACACATTAGCATGAGAAGAGCTTCCACATGGAGGGACAGACCATCTGTCTGCCGTCATCAAATATTTAAGATGTTTCAGATCAGTAATCCAAGACCACAACCTCATATTTAGACCATCATATAAAAAGGAGAGAACACTTCTGTTCCTCTCAAGAATTCCCTTCCATCTCTTATTGCTCAAATGAACAGCAAACCAGGTTTAAAAAAAAACCCAAACAGATAAAGCAACATCTCACAGCACAACACCTCTCTCGTACTTGACCTGGATATTGTGTGTATGTATTGCCAAAGCAGCAGCTGTTCTTCCTGGGGTCTACACAAAACATAAAACATGACAAGTAAAGTGTGATAGAGTGTATCCGTGTGTGTGTGTGTGTGTGTGTGTGTGTGTGTGTGTGTCATTTCACAGTTCCTATTATGCCATGAGATGTTGTTTTATCCATTTTGTAAGTAAATTTTGCTTGAGTAATTGGAAATGGAAGGGAATTCCATGCGATCATGGCTCTGTATAATAATGTGCGTTGCCGTGAATTCGTTCTGGATTTGGGGACTCTGAAGAGACCCCTGGTGGCATGTCTTGTGGGGTACGTATGGGTATCTGAGCTGAATGTTATTTGATAATGCAGAAAATCTGGAATTTTCATCACAGTAATATTTCTCATAAAAACTAAAAGAGAAGCAGTTAATCTCCCGTCAAGGAAAGACTAACATGCATGTTGTTAATGTTAGTTCTGTATGTGCAGTTAAGGGCAAGGCATGCTGCTCTGTTTTGAGCCAGCTGCAGCTTTTCTAGGTCTTTCTTTGCTGCACTTGACCATATTACCGGACAGTAATCAGGATGGGACAAGACCATAGCCTGAACAACTAGTACAGTTGGATTTTTGTTTCAAAAACGCAGAACATCTTCTATTTGTATAACAGAGATACCCCTCCCCATTGTTAGAAATTGCGTAATTCAAATCTGTTATTGGAATAAGAATCAAGAGATCTTCAATCCAAGCTAAATGTATTATATGCTAAATGTATGTATGATAAGTATGTTGGTTCGTATACGGGCTCACTGAAATACCACGCAGGGCAGACAGAGAACTAATCCATTGTTACAGATACTCTTCTTCAAATACTCGGACAGTTTTTAGTTCCCGCTCTCTGCTGGGCCTATCAGGGTAGAGACTGAGCGTGGTTTAGACTTACTCAGCCAATCCGTTGGCGCACCGGCTGGTCCCAGCCTCTTGGCGCTCCACCGTTGCACACTGTTGCCAGGCATAAGTTCTTATCATAACAACCTGTCATGGTGAGAAGAGCCAGCTCCCCTAGACACCATTCCTACGTCCAAGGACGGTTCACAGATCACAAAGAAGCAGTATAGTCTAGTATTTGGAGACACAAATTCTTATCTTATCTTACCCCCTAAAACAGCTATTCACATCAATCACAGCTTGCCAGGTGAAACAACCCACATCAGCACAGTCCAGACCCTCCATGCCTTAATCATTAATGCATTCCTTCCAAGCAAGTCATCCCATCAATTATGAGAATAATAAAGCCCCACAATCCCCCTTTTCACACCCACTGGGTGTGAACCCAAAATAAGAAAACACAGGGTGTCAGTCATTAAAATACACTACAAACAAAAATAATCACACTTTTATTAATAGGCCATAATGATACAAAAAAATAAAAACCCTCAGTCCTTCCATCTACACCCAACTTGCAAATTGTTGGTTACCAGTCACCAAGGAATTTCAAACCTTCACATAAGGAAAACTTGAATAATAAGTCATAAAACACAGGATTAATAGAACACAAAACACAAGATTATTAAAACATAAAACACAAACAGGGAAGTAAATTTTGGCCCCCTTTAGACACCCTCTAGAGTGTCACTCCACCAAGCCTGGTAGGTCATATCCTTCATTCCTTAGGTCGGAGTCCGGGATTGGGCCGTATCTCACCATCTGTTGGGAAACCACCTTCTCCATCTCCTTTTCTCACCAACCCTCAGACACAGGGAATAAGACAACATCCACAAAGAACAAGTATACCCATAGAAGCTATAACTTCACCCAGAATAGTTACAACAATAGTTTTCCATTTACCAAATATGTTATCAAACCAACCGTTTATGAGCTATCAATAGCAGAGTTCTCAGCCAGTTCGTTCGTCAGCGTGGTGAGTCCCTGAAGCGCTTTGGTCACGGACCCGTCCGGTGCTATATTGTTTGAGGATGAAAGTACAGCACATATCTCCAAACAGAACACAAAGCTATTCTATTCTGCCATGTCATTAAGCTAGTTGCCGCTGTCTGCTCAGCTAATCCCTTTATTGCATCACGAGTGTGGTTTATAAATCTTTGCTGGTTATAGTAAATATAATTCATCCAATCTACGTTTTTATTAATTGTTGACCACCAAAAAAGACTTGATTCAAACTCAGCTGCGATCTGATTCCTAGCTTTGAATTGTTCTGGAACCCCTCGAGGTACTCCTATCCCATCAATATATATATCATTTCATCAAAGGATCCCGGGAGGAGGTCCCACTTTCTACGTGACAACTCACCAGTCTCTGACACGTTTGATTGTTTGCGTATGTAGGTGAGTTCACAATCAGTTATCACCACACAACCATCAGATGTCAGCACGGGCCTGGTTTTGGTTCCTAAAATCCTCTGGCTGCAACAAAGAGGAGAGATTAGTCACGGTCTCTTTAGTTGTGATATTCTCTGTGTGGGAGCAGGAGCTAAGATGTCCTACCCTGTATCCTATCTTACTAGTCCTAGAAAAACAATTAGAATCCCCTGAGGCTTCAAACGGAGGCAACCTAGGTCGGGGTGACTTTGTTATCAGGGGATACAGATAGTGCAAGTTACTACAAGACTCTTTCACCACATTCCCAGGTGGCTTGCATGGAGGATAAACCTGACAGAGAGTTAAAGCCTGTCAAGGGGAACAGAGTAGTTGTTGACCTTGGTTTGGCTGTCCCACAGGCATAACAGTCCTCTTTAGACATAGTTCTTGCCGTATACTAAATCCATTCCAACCACAGGTCAAGATTTCTACACCCCGTCTCCACCTGTCCTACTTTCTTCAGGTCTATAGTTTGCACTATCTTCACCACAGCCCCGGTCTCACTACCTCCCTCAGAGAGGTTTACTCTATAGGGTGCCCCAGTTGAAGAGGATATCTCACTTGTTCAGGTCTGTAACCTGTTTTAGCGTACTTCAGACCTCCAGACAGCACCTACCCTTATATGGGCCGCACTGCCATTTCTGGTAATTCCCTACTTTCACAATACTACACCTGTCCCTAAACTGTGTATGGAGATTGACATATCCCCCCCCCCCCCCCCCCCCCCCCCGCTTGGTATGAGCAACTACATAGTCCCAGGATGTACATGGTGACATACATATGGTGATGTCCTTCCCTAAAGTCCCTAGTACTTCCCCTTTCCCTATGTCTAGCTGTCTCCTATGCCTTCGTAGACTGTGCTCAGGTATTATTTTATCAACTTGTGTTAGGTTAACTACTACGTCTGGCTGATCAGGAGGGTTTGAGTGTGTTAGGAATATGGCCCCCACAATCAGACAGCTACCTACCATCAGGAGACCTGTGAATCCCCACCCTCGCCCTGAGAACATGTCAGACGCCAGAGGCCAACCCATTGCTTTACCTTCTATCGAACTCACACAGGGATGATCAGACAGGGTAAGGGAATCTTCTTTAAGGAGCCAAACCCCGAGCCCTAGTGGTGATCGGTTCTTTCTCCTAACTCTGTGTTTGTTCATCAGGTGTAACTGGGTTTACCTTTTTGCAGTGTGTGACATGCACCCAGGTGGATCTAATAGGACTTGATAGGGCCCTTCCCAACAGGCCTGCTTCCAGTTTTTCTTCTTTTAGGGACTGGATGCTCACCCAGTCTCCTGGTGAGATATAATGGGTCACCTTCTCCTTTAGTTCACCTGTGGGGCACAAAACCTCTGACATACGGGTGTGGTTAATAAACTATCTTCACACACATGTTCAGCTCTCAATTTCTATTGTTGTTGTTTTTTTTTGTTTTTTTTTTTAGTATTTTGTCCTCTCCCTCGTATATATTTATTATTTAATCCTATCACTCCCCTTTTGACACATGATTTGCCCATGTGTCAATATTACCACCTACCTAAACAATCACTTAGGTAATATTGGTAATTCATTATCCAATTGCCATCCCTCCACTCTCTCTTCTGTTATTTTATGGTTTAAATCATATATATTATTAACAAATTATAATCTTCTTCACACTTTTCACAGTACTATAAATTACCCTCAACTTAGTAAAATAAACTATCTTAAAGTCCTCCTCTCATGCCTTTAGAATTTACTAGTGTGGATGATTAATTAACACCAGAAGGTTAAAACAGAGTTCAGAGGCAATTGAAATTATTCAACGAACTGTTCCATCCCATAGTATACCAAACATTACCATTATTCTAAATATTAATTCTAAATATTTCATAAACGTTAGTTATCCCAAGTGTTCATTAAGTCCTCATGACATTCATTCTCATAAGAAATCATATATACCCCAAACTCAGCCAAAACCGAAAAACTATAATAAAATTCACTGTGCGTGCTCCTCCAAGACCTATCACCCTTGACCTGCTGAAAACCCAATTTGAAAAACAACAACCACAAATAGCCAGGCCTCACTTAATTTGGTAGCTCACTTTTATGACCTAAATACTGCCTAACTTCACTACTGCTCCCCCCTAGCCCTGGGCAACATTCCAATGAGATGAGCTAATCTCTTTCTCCTGGTTATAATCTAAAGATGGGAGTACACACAAAACATGATACAGATATCCCCAGTCTTAACCCATCAATAATTGTTTGTATCAATCTAATTCCTCATAACTAATCCATAAAACCACTCAAAATTCCTCGAGTATACAATGATTATTTAATTGATTACCCTAACTCTGCTACATGTGATCTCATCTCAAATTATCCATTATCAATTATTTGTTCAACCCCCTAGGAAAATCTGTCTCCCCTTCTATTGTTCCTGTCCCCCCTGCTTCACCAATTCAGAACCCACCACAGGCTGCCGCTATTCCCCCAGCACAACAGCCAATGCCACTTGCATCCCCGTAACCAAAATAAATTATCGTTCTAAAATGTACCAACAATTTATATTTTCCCGCTAACCCATTTCAGTTCGCTATTCAATTTCTTTAACTCTTCTCTCTGATTAGGCCCTAATTAATAAAACAAATACTTGCTATCGTTGATAAGCATACATTTAATGATGTTCCTAACATTTGAACTCTCTCTCACCCCTCCCCTTGCTCCTTCGGGGAAAGCGCATGGGGACCTTATAACATATTTTCATAGACCTTTCTAGAATACTTCTATTTAAGCTATCTAATTCAACCTTTCACATTTCTCAATCCACATAGTAATCTAGGTATATAGCCCCACTGCGAAAGCTTTACTCACTGTCCCTACCTGTTTTCGAACCAGGAACCCTCTACATACATCGCCAGGCACTCCACACCATCTGCGATGCTCTCAAAGTAACTACTTCCAGTTCATAGAGCAAGTGACGTCACCAAATGAAAATCACACTAGCTATCACCTCATTCAGCAACACAAAGTAATGATATCTCTCCCTTCACCCATTCTCTATTGAATAAGTGAGTCTTTCTATTTAACCCCAAAACACGCTACAAATAGTCCATTCAACATTACCAAACTAAATACTCAGTAGCATCCGGTCACCACCCACACTCATACACACAGACTTCGCCTCATGCCACCGAAATGCCAAATAAACCATAATAGTTCAGTGGAGCCCCCTATTGGCTCTCCACTATTGATACATTACTTCCATAACCACATTAGTTATGGTCCGATTACCCATTAAACCTTATCACATGATCAAACAACGCCACAACCTTAAACTCATATGGGGCGGCAGGCAGCTTAGTGACCAATAGCGCCGCGCCAACAACCGAGAGGTCGCCGGTTCCAATCCCAGAGCCGACCAGGCGGAAAATCTGCCGATGTGCCCTCGAGCAAGTCACTCAACCCCAATTGCTCCCATAAGTCGCTCTGGACAAGAGCGTCTGCCAAATTACCAAAAATGCAAATGTGAATATTCTCTACTTTCTCACCCATGATGTACGTCTACGTTCGGGTGAGCAAGCCCATACGTATATATCGTTATAAATTTATAGTTACCTCTCAAACAATCGCCCCGTGGTGTTCCCAGCCAACTCCCAGTCTATCATGGCTCCAAAAGCCACACTTTCGCTGTCTCCAGCCCCTCCCCTCGCAACTCTACCTTCCTTGTCCAGGGGGAACAGGCTTTGTGAGGAGCTGTGTGGAGCTGTTTCTCGTTTTAGCGCGTTTCCAATAAATCAAATTATTCCCACCTAATTAGTTAAAGTCGGTGCATATTTATATTTCAACGATAAACCAAATTATTTCGGTCTAATTATTTAACCAGTATTTTGCAGGGTCAAACACCATACGCCAAATCAAATAATAAACCAAATAGCCCAAACCAAGCACCTAAAACCAGCATTATGCTATGTCAAACATCAAACATCACAGTTCAATCATATCAGCTCAAACGTTTCAGTTCAGTCACACTAGCCATTCATCACTTTACATTTTATGTTTTCGATTGTCACTGACGGGTTATACGGTTTGAGTAACCACAAATCCAACAGTTATTCACAAATTATCCAATTTGAATAGTTCACATACATTTTTTATTTTTTATTTTTTATTCCTAATTGGTTTTTCATCAAGGTACATTATCATTCACACCCTCATGCATACAGTACCACTCTAATTTAAAGTACCTCCTATGGATCTCTAACCATAGCTCGCACCGTTTAAAAAAAAAGTACCTCCTATGGATGTCTAACCATAGCTCGCACCATTTTTTAAAAGTACCTCCTATGGATGTCTAACCATAGCTCGCACTTCCCATGGGTTTTAACCATCACAATTATCAAACATTTGCATGGTATTTTATCAAATCGAATTAGTAATCTATAATCGTTATTTATAGAGTAATAGAGTTCACTTACATCAAACAGGTGCTTCACAAAATTAATTTGGATAAAGCCAATGTGCAGAACTTTACTTACATAACAATAGGTGTCTGCTTACCTTTTTTAGAAGCCCGGGCAATTTGTGAAACACACGGTTCGACGACAGCGATTGTCCAATAGGCTGGATGAATTCCAGCGAAGTTCTGCTACCAGATCACAGTCGGAGGTCACCAATTGTTAGAAATTGCGTAATTCAAATCTGGTATTGGAATAAGAATCAAGAGATCTTCAATCCAAGCTAAATTTATTATATGCTAAATGTATGTATGATAAGTATGTTGGTTCGTATACGGGCTCACTGAAATACCACGCAGGGCAGACAGAGAACTAATCCATTGTTACAGATACTCTTCTTCAAATACTCGGACAGTTTTTAGTTCCCGCTCTCTGCTGGGCCTATCAGGGTAGAGACTGAGCGTGGTTTAGACTTACTCAGCCAATCCGTTGGCGCACCGGCTGGTCACAGCCTTTTGGCGCTTCACCGTTGCACACTGTTGCCAGGTATAAGTTCTTATCATAACAACCTGTCATGGTGAGAAGAGCCAGCTCCCCTAGACACCATTCCTACGTCCAAGGACGGTTCACAGATCACAAAGAAGCAGTATAGTCTAGTATTTGGAGACACAAATTCTTATCTCATCTTACCCCCTAAAACAGCTCTTCACAGGTGAAACAACCCACATCAGCACAGTCCAGACCCTCCATGCCTTAATCATTAATGCATTCCTTCCAAGCTAGTTATCCCATCAATTATGAGAATAATAAATCCCCACACCATCTTCACAACAACTTTGTCAATATGACTTGACCATGATAATTGATCATCCAATGTTATACCTAGGAGGAGTTTAGCTTTCTCAACTTGCTCAATGGTCACACTCTTTATGCACTACTCCAGTTTAGGTTTAGGTCTTTGAGAATGTTTTGAACCAAATACAATGCTTTTAGTTTTAGATGTATTTAAGACCAGTTTATTATCAATCAGCCATTCTGATACTGACTGGAACTCTTTATTTAAAATGTCAGTGAGCTCACTGGCTTTGGGTGCTGACATGTAGAGTGTGGAATCATCCGCATACACAGTCATTCTAGCTTCGTGTAAAGACCAGTGCATATCATTTCTAAAATAGAGAAGAGTAACGGCCCAAGGCAACTGCCCTGAGGGACACCGCATGGTACATATCTGATGATAGAGAAGCTTCCGTTGAAGAACACTCTCTGGGTTCTATTGGATAAATAAATATCCAAACGTGTGATGGCAGGTGATGTAAAGCCATAGCAAGATACTTTTTTCAATAACAATTTATGATCAATAACATCAAAGGCTGCATTAAAATCTAACAATACAGCTCCAACTATCATCTTATTATAGATGTATTTTAACCAATCATATGTCATCTGAGTCAGTGCAGTACAAGTTGAGTGCCCTTCTCAATATGTCTGCTGAAAGTCAGTAGTTAACTGAAAATTAGCATTGTATTTATAGTATTTGTTCAAACACAATTCTCTCTATTAGTTTACTAAGAACAGTGAGCAAACCGATTGGGTGGCTCTCAGAGCCAGCAAATAGCTTTACTATTTTTAGGTAGAGGAATTACTTTACCTTCCTTCCACGCCTGTGGACACATGGTTAAAGATTGTATAAATAGGGGTGTCAATACAGTCTGCTACAATTCTATTAGTTTCCCATCAAGGTTGTCTATACCTCGTGGCTTATCATTATTGATGGATAACATTTTTCCAGGGCCTCCCAAGTGGTGCAACGGTCTAAGACACTGCATCGCAGTGCTGTGGCACCACTTCAGCATCGTATTCGAACCCAGGCTGTGTCACAGCCTGCCTTACATTTACGTCATTTAGCAGACGCTCTTATCCAGAGCGACTTACAGTTAGTGAGTGCATAATTTTTTCATGTATTTTTTTTTTTTTTTTTTTTCATATTGGCCCCCCGTGGGAAATGAACCCACAACCCTGGCATTGCAAACGCCATGCTCTACCAACTGAGCTACACCCCTGCTGGCCATTCCCTCCCCTACCCTGGGCCAATTGTGCGCTGCCCCATGGGTCTCCCGGTCACGGCCAGCTACGACAGAGCCTGGATTCGAACCAGGATCTCTAGTGGCACAGCTAGCACTGCGATGCAGTGCCTTAGACCACTGCGCCACTCGGGAGCCCCTTAGAGGCAGCTCACAATTGGCGCAGCGTCGTCTGGGTTAGGAGAGGGTTTGGCTGGGGGGGATTTCCTTCGCTCATTGCACTCTAGCGACTCCTTGTGCCGGGCCGGGCGCCTGCAAGCTGACTTCGGTCATCAGTTGAACAGTGTTTCCTCCGACACATTGGTGCGGCTTACTTCCGGGTTAAGCGAGCAGTGTGTTAAGAAGCAGTGCGGCTTGGCGGGTCATGTTTCGTAGGACGCATGACTCGACCTTCGCCTCTCCCGAGCCTGTTGGGGAGTTGCAGCGATGAGACGAGATCGTAACTCACAATTGGGGAGAAAAAGGAAAACATTAAATAAACACAATCGTATTTCCACCTATTCCACACTAACTTGACCAAATTCAAAACCGCAAATCCCTCTCTGTCATCAAGACAAAAGGTGGCTATTTGAAGAATCTCAAATATAAAATATATTTAGATTAGTTTAACACTTTTTTGGTTACTCCATGATTCCATATGTGTTATTTCATAGTTATGATGTCTTCACTATTATTCTACAATATAGAAAATAGTATAAAGAAAGAAAAACCCTTAAATTAGTAGGTGTTCTAAAACTTTTGACCGGTAGTGTATATATTTTTTTTTTCTATGATGGTTCACTGTTCAATGTTGTCATTTCACTTCTACGTTTCTCCACTTCACTAAATCAAATAAAAAAATCTACTTTTATATTTTTCATGCGCCAAATACAACAAGCATAGACTTTACTGTGAGATGCTTACTTACGATCCCTTTCCCAACAATGCAGATAAAAGTAAGAACATTTGCAAATAGATCAAAATAAAATAGTAACACAATAAAATAACACAATAAAATAACACTAATGAGGCTATATACCGGTTACATACAAGGAGTACCGGTACCAAGTCAGTGTACAGGGGTACGAGGTAGTTGAGGTGATTGATTGAGGTAATATGTACATGTAGGTTTGGTTAGGTGATTGATTGAAGTACTATGTACATGTAGGTAGTGGTGAAAAGCAGAACGTCAGAGTAGCCATTTAATTAACTGTTCAGCAGTCTTATGGCTTGGGGGTAGAAGCTGTTCAGGAGCCTTTTGATCCTAAGACTTGGCGCTCTCGTACCGCTTGCCGTGCGGTAGCAGAGAGAACAGACTGTGTCTTTGACAAATTTTAGGGCCTTCCTCTGACACCGCCTGGTATAGAGGTCCTGGATAACAGGTAGCTCGGCCCCAATGACGTACTGGGCTGTACACACCACCCTCTGTAGTGCCTTGCGGTCGGATGCCAAGCAGTTGCCATACCAAGCAGTGACGCAGCCAGTCAAGATGCTCTGAATGGTGCAGCTGTAGAACTTTTGAGGATCTGAGGGCCCATGACAATTATTTTCATTCTCCTGAGGGCGAAGAGGCATTGTCATGCCCTCTTCATGACTATATTGGTGATGTGGACACCAAGGAACTTGAAGCTCTCGACCGTCTCCACTACAGCCCCGTCGATGTGAATGGGAGCGTGCTCGGCCCTCCGTTTCCTGTACTCCAGGATCAGTTCATTTGTCTTGCTGACGTTGAGGGATAGGTTGTTGTCCTGGCACCAAACTGCCAGCTCTCTGGCCTCCTCCCTGTAGGCTGTCTCATCGTTGTCTGTGATCAGGCCTACCACTGTTGTGTCGTCGGCAAAGTTAATGATGGTGTTGGAGTCGTGTGCGTCCACGCATTCGTGGGTGAACAGCTGTAGTCAATTAACAGCATTCTCACATAGGTGTTCCTTTTGTCCAGGTGGGAAAGGGCAGTGTGGAGTGCAATTAGATTGTTTCATCTGTGGATCTGTTGGGGGGGTATGCGAATTTGAGTGGGTCCAGGGTGTCTGGGATGATGGTGTTTATGTGAGCCATGATCAGCTTTTGAAAGCATGTCATGGCTACAGATGTGAGTGCTACGGGGCGATAGTCATTTAGACAGGTTACCTTGGCGTTCTTGGGCACAGGGACTATGATGGTCTGCTTGAAACATGTAGGTATTACAGACTGGGTCAGGGAGAGGTTGAAAATATCAGTGAAGACGCTTGCCAGTTGGTCCGCGCATGCTCTGAGTACACGTCCTGGTAATCCGTCTGGCCATGCGGCTTTGTGAATGTTAACCTGTTTAAAGGTCTAACTCACATCGGCTACGGAAAGCGTGATCACACAATCGTCCGGACCAGCTGGTGCTCTCGTGCATGGTTTAGCGTTGCTTGCCTCGAAGCGAGCATAGAAGGCATTTAACTCGTCTGGTAGGATCGCGTCACTGGGCAGCTTGCAGCTGGGTTTCCCTTTGTCATCCGTGATAGTTTGCAAGTGCCTGTCTGATGGTTCGTCGGAGGATGTAGCAGGATTTCTTCTAAGCGTCCGAATTTGTGTCCAACTCCTTGAAAGCGGCAGCTCTAGCCTTTAGCTCAGTGCCTTTAGCTCCTGTAGGTCGATGCTCTACAACATTCGGAGAGTACGACCCTGCCTTACACAGGAAGCGGCACAGGTCCTAATCCAGGCACTTGTCATGGATTACTGCAACTCGCTGTTGGCTGGGCTCCCTGCCTGTGCCATTAAACCCCTACAACTCATCCAGAATGCCGCAGCTCGTCTGGTGTTCAACCTTCCCAAGTTCTCTCACGTCACCCCGCTCCTCCGCACACTCCACTGGCTTCCAGTTGAAGCTCGCATCTGCTACAAGACCATGGTACTTGCCTACGGAGCTGTGAGGGGAACGGCACCTCCGTACCTTCAGGCTCTGATCAGTCCCTACACCCAAACGAGGGCATTGCGTTCATCCACCTCTGGCCTGCTGGCTCCCCTACCTCTGCGGAAGCATAGTTCCCGCTCAGCCCAGTCAAAACTGTTCGCTGCTCTGGCACCCCAATGGTGGAACAAGCTCCCTCACGACGCCAGGACAGCGGAGTCACTCACCACCTTCCGGAGACATTTGAAACCCCACCTCTTTAAGGAATACCTGGGATAGGATAAAGTAATCCTTCTACCCCCCCCTTACCCCAACCCCCCCCCCCCCCCCCCCAAAAAGAAATAATATAAAAACATTGTAAAGTGGTTATCCCACTGGCTATAAGGTGAATGCACCTATTTGTAAGTCGCTCTGGATAAGAGCGTCTGCTAAATGACGTAAATGTAAATGTAAATGTTGCCTGTAATCCATGGCTTCTGGTTGGGGTACGTACGTATGGTCACTGTAGGGACTAGAGTCGTCGATGCACTTATTAATGAAGCCGGTGACAGATGTTTTAAACTCCTCAATGCCATCGGAAGAATCCCGGAACATATTCCAATCTTTGCTAGTGAAACAGTCCTATAGCTTAGTGTCCTTTTCTCTGCTAATTGGCATATTATTATTATTATTATTATCAGACCACTTCCGTATTTAGCGTATCACTGGAACTTCCTGTTTGAGTTTTTGCTTGTAAACAGTAATTAAGAGGATGGAGTTATGGTCAGATTTGCCAAATGGAGGGCGGGGGAGAGATTTGTATGCGTCTCTGTGTGTAGAGTAGAGTTGATGTAGAGTTTTTTCACCTCTAGAGACGGATTTCAGTTTCCCTGCATTACAATCCCTGGCCACTAGGAGTGCCGCATCTGGGTGAGCATTTTCTTGTTTGCTTATGGCCCTACACAGCTTGTTGAGTACGGTCTCAGTGCCAGCATCGGTCTGTGGTGGTAAATAGACAGCTATCATTAAAATGGCAAAAGTCATGGCAAAATGTGTAGAATTGCAGGTAATTAGCTTTAAAACTGCAGCATTTTCTCTACGCCCCATGGCAAAATGTCAAGAGGGGGACGACTAAAGTGTTTTGCCCGGTGGGGGGGGGGGGGGGCATCCAAATGTCTGATGATTAGCAGAGCGGCAGCAGACTGTCTACACTCATTGAGAGCAGGCTCCTGTGGATTTTGCAGTAAAAAATATATATATATACACTACATGATCAATAGTATGTGGACACCTGCTCGTCGAACATCTCATTCCAAAATCATGTTGGTCCCCCCTTTGCTGCTATAACAGCCTCCACTTTTCTGGGAAGGCTTTCCACTAGATATTGGAACATTGCTGCGGGGACTTGTTTCCATTCGGCCACAAGAGCATTAGTTAGGTCGGGCGCTTATGTTGGGATGTTCGGCGTTCCAATTCATTCTAAAGGTGTTCGATGGGGTTGAGGTCAGGGCTCTGTGCAGGCCAGTCAAGTTCTTCCACACCGATCTCGACAAACCATTTCTGTATGGGCCTCGATTTGTGCACGGGGGCGTTGTCAAGCTGAAACAGGAAAGGGCCTTCCCCAAACTGTTGCCACAAAGTTGGAAGCACAGAATTGTCTAGAATGTCATTGTATGCTGTAGCATTAAGATTTCCCTTCACTGGAACTAAGGGGCCTAGCCCGAACAATGAAAAACAACCCCAGACCATTATTCCTCCTCCACCAAACTTTACAGTTATGCAGTGGGGCAGGTAGCATTCTCTTGGCATCCGCCAAACCCAGATTCGTCCATTGGACTGCCAGATGGTAAAGCGTGATTCATCACTCCAGAGAACATTTTTCCACTGCTCCAGAGTCCATTGGCGGCGAGCTTTACACCCCTCCAGCCGACATTTGTCATTGCGCACGGTGATCTTAGGCTTGTATGTGGAAACCCATTTCATAAATCTCCCGAAGAACAGTTGTTGTGCTGACGTTGCTTCCAGAGGCAGTTTAGATCTTGGTAGTGAGTGTTGCAACCGAGGACAGACGATTTTTTACACGCTACGCGCTTCAGCAATCGGCGGTCCCGTTCTGTGAGCTTGTGTGGCCTACCACTTCGCGGCCACGTTGAAAGTCACAGCTCTTCAGTAAGGCCATTCTACTGCAAATGTGTGTCTATGGAGATAGCATGGCTGTGTGCTCGATTTTATACACCTGTCAGCAACGGCTGTGGCTGAAATAACAGAATCCACTAATTTGAAGGGGTGTCCACATACTTTTCTATATATAGTGTATATACATTTCCATTTTTCTCTCTCTCAAGGGCCCCCTATTGGCTTGGGCCCCAGGGCTTCAGCCCCTGTAAGCCCCTACATTAATCAGTCCCTGTATCTGCACTACACTATGCAGCTGTTGAAAGAGCAATTTTTCACTGGCTGTCACTTGTCGCAAAAATAATTATTGATAGGCATCTTAAACTTCTTCAGTTTAACCATTATTGGGTTAAAATACACATTAATTTGTGAACAGCCATCCACAACAACCACAATCTGTAAGGCACAAAAAGCTAAATGAAAGAGCAGCAGCGTGATTCACATCAATGCGCTATGTAGATATCATCCTTACTTCCAAGCGTTTATTGAAGCTGGATAATGTTTGGATGCCGACAGCACCACCATTGGAAGACATACTGTAGCTTGGACTGTAGCCTATAAACGCCTATTCCTGCTCTTTTCCTGCGATCTATCAAACGTATTTGGTGTGTCATCATAGCGTGTCAAGGTTTCAAATATTTTTTTGGTCAAAAACATCCTTTCTGAATTTAAAAGTAATCCAAGAAGTAATAGTTTTCAAAAGTATCTGTAATCTGATTAGTATATTTTTGCTACTAACATAATGGAAGACAGTTGTAATCCCTTACTCCCCAACTCTGACCTGGGTCATATTACAGACATCCGTCACAGTTAGAAGCTTCCTCTTGAGAGGACAGCTAGTTGCTAACCAGACCATGTTCAGGTCACCCAGAAAATAGACCTCTCTGTTAACATCACACACACTATCAAGCATTGCACACATATTATCCAAATACTGACTGTTAGCACTTGGTGGCCTATAGCAGCACCTCAAAAGAAGAGGCTTTAGATGAGGCAGGTGAACTTCAACCACAACACTTCAACAACATTTGACATGAGATCCTCTCTAAGTTTTATAGGAATATGGCTCTGAACATATACAGCAACACCTCCCCCATAGGCATTCCTGTCTTTTATGTAGATGTTATATCCTTGTATTGCTACTGCTGTATCATCAAAGGAATTATATAAGTGAGTTTCAGAGATGGCCAGTATACGAATGTTATCCAATGTTAGCAAGTTATTGATTTCATTAACCTTATTTCTAAGGCTACATATATTAATATGGCCTATTCTTAGCCCTTTCCTTGGTCGCTTATCAGAGATAAAATAAATAAATAAAATAAAAACGGCTAATGTGGTCAGTCAATCAGGCACTTGTGAGTGTCAGTTGGTGTGTGTGTGTGTGTGTGTGTGTGTGTGTGTGTTGCAAGTCTCTATCAGGACATCCACCTCTCCATGGGAGAACTGCAAACTGTTCTGAAAGTCCTCTGTTCTTGGACCTCTTTGTTCTTGGACCTCTCTGGTCAGATCGTCCATTCATTTGTTAGTTGAGTCCACCAATATTTGGGTAACACTCTTGAAGCTATTTTCCTGTTGTTGCAACAATTCTGCCCAACAAAGGCAAAGAGCATATACATTTGGGCAAAAATATTTGATCCGTTTTAATGGCCAGGTATATTATCTGATTAATGTGGTATTTAGTTTCCTGACAAGAACAAGCCAGTTGATCAGAATAGCTCACTCCTGGATTGCGTCCTACCTGACCGGTCGCTCCTACCAAGTGGCATGGCGAGAAGCTGTCTCCGCACCACGTGCTCTCACCACTGGTGTCCCCCAGGGCTCAGTTCTAGGCCCTCTCCTATTCTCCCTATACACCAAGTCACTTGGCTCTGTCATATCCTCACATGGCCTCTCCTATCATTGCTACGCTGACGATACACAACTAATCTTCTCCTTTCCCCCTTCTGATAACCAGGTGGCGAATCGCATCTCTGCATGTCTGGCAGACATATCAGTATGGATGACGGATCACCACCTCAAGCTGAACCTTGGCAAGACGGAGCTGCTCTTCCTACCGGGGAAGGACTGCCCGTTCCATGATCTCGCCATCACGGTTGACAACTCCGTTGTGTCCTCCTCCCAGAGTGCGAAGAGCCTTGGCGTGACCCTGGACAACACCCTGTCGTTCTCCGCTAACATCAAGGCGGTGACCCGATCCTGCAGGTTCATGCTCTACAACATTCGGAGAGTACGACCCTGCCTTACACAGGAAGCGGCACAGGTCCTAATCCAGGCACTTGTCATCTCCCGTCTGGATTACTGCAACTCGCTGTTGGCTGGGCTCCCTGCCTGTGCCATTAAACCCCTACAACTCATCCAGAATGCCGCAGCCCGCCTGGTGTTCAACCTTCCCAAGTTCTCTCACGTCACCCCGCTCCTCCGCACACTCCACTGGCTTCCAGTTGAAGCTCGCATCTGTTACAAGACCATGGTGCTTGCCTATGGAGCTGTGAGGGGAACGGCACCTCTGTACCTTCAGGCTCTGATCAGTCCCTACACCCAAACGAGGGCATTGCGTTCATCCACTTCTGGCCTGCTTGCTCCCCTTCCTCTGCGGAAGCATAGTTCCCGCTCAGCCCAGTCAAAACTGTTCGCTGCTCTGGCACCCCAATGGTGGAACAAGCTCCCTCACGACGCCAGGACAGCGGAGTCACTCACCACCTTCCGGAGACATTTGAAACCCCACCTCTTTTTTTTCCTAATTTTAAAGTGGTTATCCCACTGGCTATAGGGTGAATGCACCAATTTGTAAGTCGATCTGGATAAGAGCATCTGCTAAATGACGCAAATGTAAATGTAAATGAGTATCAGAAAAAATAAGCAAAAAAATACTTTGAAGTCAGATTATGCAGTAAAAAATTACGTAATTACTGTGTTTTGCCATTGTAGAATTGCTTGTAGACATATTTTTTGTGATAGCGAAACACTCTCCCCTCCATTACTCCAGCCTTCTTTAACTTTAGGCGGCATGATGCAGTAGCAACGTGGCTAATGCTGGTACGCTGGGCAAAAAGGGTCAATATCAGTGGATATCTTTATCTATATGTATCCGGATATCTGACATTTTATTAGACATAAGGAGCAGACATGTTCCAGATATTTATGTCCTTAATTTGATACACGGAGCCAGAATATTCTCCATAATGGCACAGTTTCTACATGCATCCAATCAGGACATCTCCCTGCTACCATATGAGTCCTGGGGGGAGATCCCTTCAAGACACGCCCCTGATACGCGTGCATCCGTTTACATATTTGTAGAATATTTTAACTCCCGAAATGGTATGTGTCAACATGCTGACATACAGTACCAGTCAAAAGTTTGGACACACCTACTCATTCAAGGGTTTTTCTTTATTTTGACACATAACCATACACAAGCTAGCTACTCTACCTGCTTCATTCATGACGAGAAAACTAACTGGAACAAGCTAGCTAGCCAAGTTGCTAGTTAGCTAGCTAGCTATCTATCTTATATTAACCAGTAATACAAAATACGCTGAAACGTTTTAAAATGTTAGCTGTCACCTTGAGGCTTGATAGGGAGTAAAAACAAATCCCTGAAGGGAAGGAAATGTAGTTATTTCTAAGCTAGCTAGGCTACCAGTTAGCTTTTACCCCCTTATCAAGCCTAGCTAGCTAGCCTTACTGGCTGCGGGACAAATTAGCTAACGTTCTTGATTCTAGTTACTAGATAAATAAATCATCTCAAATTAGCTACTCACTTGAGCGTTAACTTCTTTGAGGTATTTTCTGAACAGCTTCTCACTTTTCAGTTGTCAGTTTCACGACACACCGTTTACAAACTCATTTGTGGCACCCAGATGGAAAGCCACAGCATAAAATATGTGATTCTTGTTGCTAGGCTACCAGTTACAGTGATTTTAGCTTGCAGTTTGTGTGTGCCTTTATGCAGATGGAATACCAGAACTTTAGCTAGTGTCTGAAATAATTATATGGATTTAATATTTGTCAAATTATTGAACATGTCCTCAAAACTCAAATAAGCATCAGAAATTGTCCTTATTTAGCATATCAAAAAGCATATCAAGATCCTGATATGGACCTAAGTCAAGAGCGTATGCACTGTATGTGCTGAGGAAATATACTATGTAGGCCTACTGTCTGTATTTGTCATCATATATAGAAAATAAGATGTTCATATAGGCCTATCTCAGGATTTCTAATGAGTCAATATCCGGCCTTAACATGTATGATATCCAGAAGGAATCCCAAAATGATTTGTGCATGAAAAAAAAATATGGATTTCATATTTGACAAATTATATTAAGCATGTGCTGAAAACTTGGAAATGCATCAGAAATCGTCCTTATTTTCAGCATATAGAAAGCATATCAAGATCCGGATATGGACCTACGTCAAGAGAAGCAGAACTGGAATCAATATAGCTTATTATTTACATTTTAGTCATTTAGCAGACGCTCTTATCCAGAGCGACTTACAGTTAGTGAATACATTTTTTTTTTTTATACTGGCCCCCCGTGGGAATCAAACCCACAACCCTGGCGTTGCAAACGCCATGCTCTATCAACTGAGCTACATCCCTGCCGGCCATTCCCTCCCCTACCCTGGACGACGCTGGGCCAATTGTGCGCCGCCCATGAGTCTCCCGGTCGCGGCCGGCTGCGACAGAGCCTGGATTCCAACCAGGATCTCTAGTGGCACAGTTAGCACTGCGATGCAGTGCCTTAGACCACTGCGCCACTCAGGAGTTATTATCTTGAGTGTGCTGAGAAAACCCAAATATGTGATGTATACAGTCAGTATTTGTCAACAGGAAGAGAGAAAATAGGATGTTTCATATCTCGGGATATTGAATGAGTCCATATCCGGCCATAAGAAATGTCCATGTGTGATATTCAGAGTAATGCCAATATCATATATGTCAAAAAAAAACACATCTGGATTCAGAATCTGTCAGGATACGGTGCAAATCCACAAAACTCAAACTGTGCATTAGACATGGTCTCTATTCTCTAGAATATCAAACACATGTCATATAAAAATATCCCTTTATATAGACCCTTTTCACCCAGTGGTACTCCATGCAATTCCAGCCAGGATTTAAACAGCCACAAGCCCGTGACTATGAGCGGTCCCAGCCACAAGGGCTAACCGCGTTGCGGGCTGTGTTCAAACTGTCAAGGAAACATGGCTAGCTTGATAGCTAGCAGCTAGGCTGGCTGATTCGCCAAGCAACTGAGGCTAACAGTATCGCGGGATGCAAATAAAATTTTGCAACGTAAGCTTCACTTTCAGAACATTCGAGATGTGTAGTCCACTTGTGTAGCTAGCATGACTGACTTTGTACTAGCTAGCCAACGTTTAATTACTTCTGCGTTATGAAAGGAACTAGACACGGACATGAATGATCCATTGGTAGTTTGTTGTAACCAAGTATTGGTGCTAAACCGTGTGTTATTGGATGCTAGCATGCTAGTTAGCTATGGCGTCATAGGATACGGTGCCCTGGGCGGTTTTCACAGAAGAATACTGTACCAAGTTAGCTAGCTGAATAAACTAAGTAGTCTATTCCTGGAAACATTGAACTACTGTAGATTACAGCAATTATAATTTCTAAAGTGGAAGTTGGAAGAGTTGTATTTGAGTGTTTCAGTGAAAGGTTAGTGAGGGAGGCCTTGTTTCCCCAGATGTTTAGTTAATTTCATTCCCATCTCCTTTGCATTAGTGTAGCCTTTTCTGTAGCCTGTCAACTATGTGTCTGTCTATCCCTGTTCTCTCCTCTCCGCAAAGGCCATACAAACGCCTCACACCGCGTGGCTGCTGCCACTCTAACCTGGTGGTCCCTGCACGCACAACCCACGTGGAGTTCCAGGTCTCCGGCAGCCTCTGGAACTGCCGTTCTGCGGCCAACAAGGCAGAGTTAATCTCAGCCTATGCTACCCTCCAATCTCTTGACTTCTTGGCGCTGACGGAAACATGGATTACCACAGAAAACACTGCTTCTCCTACTGCTCTCTCCTCGTCTGACCATGTGTTCTCGCATACCCCGAGAGCATCTGGTCAGCGGGGCGGTGACACAGGAATCCTCATCTCTCCCAAGTGGACATTCTCTCTTTCTCCCCTGACCCATTCATCTGTCTATCTCCTCATTTGAATTCCATGCTGTCACAGTCACTAGCCCATTCAAGCTTAACATCCTTATCATTTATCGGCCTCCAGGTTCCCTTGGAGAGTTCATCAATGAGCTTGATGCCTTGATAAGTTCCTTTCCTGAGGATGGCTCACCCCTCACAGTTCTGGGTGACTTCAACCTCCCTACGTCTACCTTTGACTCATTTCTCTCTGCCTCCTTCTTTCCACTCCTCTCCTCTTTTGACCTCACCCTCTCACCGTCTCCCCCTACTCACAAGGCAGGCAATACGCTTGACCTCATCTTTACTAGATGCTGTTCTTCTACTAATCTCACTGCAACTCCCCTCCAAGTCTCCGACCACTACTTTGTATCCTTTTCTCTCTCGCTCTCCTCCAACACTACTCACTCTGCTCCTACTCAGATGGCAATGCGCCGTCGCGACCTTCTCCACTACTCTCCTCCTCCATCCTATCATCTCTTCCCTCTGCTCAATCCTTCTCCCTCCAATCTCCTGATTCTATCTCCTCAACCCTCCTCTCCTCCCTTTCTGCAACTTTTGACTCTTTATGTCCCCTATCCTCCCGGGCCGGCTCGGTCCTCCACTCCTGCTCCGTGGCTTGACGACTCATTTCGAGCTCACAGAACAGGGCTCCGGGCAGCCGAGCGGAAATGGAGGAAAACTAGACTCCCTTCCGACCTGTCATCTTTTCACTCCCTCCTCTCTACATTTTCTTCCTCTGTTTCTGCTCCTAAAGCCACTTTCTACCACTCTAAATGTCAAGCCTCTGCCTCTAACCCTAGGAAGCTCTTTGCCACCTTCTCCTCCCTGCTGAATCATCCTCCTCCTCCCCCTCCCTCCTCCCTCTCTGTGGATGACTTTGTCAACCATTTTTAAAAGAAGGATGACGACATCCGGTCCTCATTTATTAAGTCAAATGACACCGCTGGTCCTGCTCACACTGCCCTACCCTATGCTTTGACTTCTTTCTCCCCTCTCTCTCCAGATGAAATCTTGCGACTTGTGACGGCCGGCCTCCCAACAACCTGCCCGCTTGACCCTATCCCCTCCTCTCTTCTCCAGACCATTTCCAGAGACCTTCTCCCTTACCTCACCTCGCTCATCAACTCATCCTTGACCACTGGCTATGTCCCTTCTGTCTTCAAGAGAGCCAGAGTTGCACCCTTTCTCAAAATCCTACACTCGATCCCTCTGATGTCAACAACTACTGACCAGTATCCCTTCTTTCTTTTCTCTCCAAAACTCTTGAGCATGCCGTCTTTAGCCAACTCTCTTGTTATCTCTCTCAGAATTACCTTCTTGATCCAAACCAGTCAGGTTTCAAGACTGGTCATTCAACTGAGACTGCTCTTCTCTGTGTCACGGAGGCTCTCCGCACTGCTAAAGCTAACTCTCTCTCCTCTGCTCTTGTCCTTCTAGACCTGTCTGCTGCCTTTGATGCTGTGAACCATCAGATCCTCCTCTCCACCCTCTCCAAGTTGGGCATCTCCGGTGCGGCTCACTCTTGGATTGCGTCCTACCTGACAGGTCGCTCCTACCAGGTGGCATGGCGAGAATCTGTCTCCGAACCACGTGCTCTCACCACTGGTGTCCCGCAGGGCTCAGTTCTAGGCCCTCCCCTATTCTCTCTATACACCAAGTCACTTGGCTCTGTCATATCCTCACATGGTCTCTCCTATCATTGCTACGCAGACGACACTCAATTAATCTTCTAATTTCCCCCTTCTGATAACCAGGTGGCGAATCGCATCTCTGCATGTCTGGCAGACATTTCAGTGTGGATGACGGATCACCACCTCAAGGTGAACCTTGGCAAGACGGAGCTGCTCTTCCTCCCGGGGAAGGACTGCCCGCTCCATGATCTCGCCATCACGGTTGACATCTCCGTTGTGTCCTCCTCCCAGAGTGCAAAGAACCTTGGCGTGACCCTGGACAACACCCTGTCGTTCTCCGCTAACATGAAAGCGGTGACCCGATCCTGTAGGTTCATGCTCTACAACATTTGGTGGAACAAGCTCCCTCACGACGCCAGGACAGCGGAGTCACTCACCACCTTCCGGAGACACTTGAAATTCCACCTCTTTAAGGAATACCTGGGATAGGATAAAAGTAATCATTCTACCCTCCCCTTCCCACACCCCCCCCCCCCCCCCCCCCTCCCAAAAAAAGAAAAAAAGAAAAATGGATATATTGTAAAGTGGTTGTCCCACTGGCTATCATAAGGTGAATGCACCAATTTGTAAGTCGCTCTGGATAAGAGCGTCTGCTAAATGACGAAAATGTAAATAGGAAGAACTTTTCCAGAAACCTTCAAAACAACAAACCGAGCTCTCTCTCGTTCCTTGTTCAGCATGCGTCACGTTCTGATGACGTGTGAGTTGGTGTGTCTCTCAGCAAAACATTCATGGAAAATGTATTCACCATCTGCTTACAGTGAGGGAAAAAAGTATTTGATCCCCTGCTGATTTTGTACGTTTTCCCACTGACAAAGAAATGATCAGTCTATAATTTTAATGGTAGGTTTATTTGAACAGTGAGAGACAGAATAACAACAACAAAAATCCAGAAAAAAGCATGTCAAAAATGTTATAATTGATTTGCATTTTAATGAGGGAAATAAGTATTTGACCCTCTCAATCAGAAAGATTTCTGGCTCCCAGATGTCTTTTATACAGGTAACGAGCTGAGATTAGGAGCACACTCTTAAAGGGAGTGCTCCTAATCTCAGTTTGTTACCTGTATAAAAGACACCTGTCCACAGAAGCAATCAATCAATCAGATACCAAACTCTCCACCATGGCCAAAACCAAAGACCTCTCCAATGATGTCAGGGACAAGATTGTAGACCTACACAAGGCTGGAATGGGCTACAAGACCATCGCCAAGCAGCTTGGTGAGAAGGTGACAACAGTTGGTGCGATTATTCGCAAATGGAAGAAACACAAAATAACTGTCAATCTCCCTCGGCCTGGGGCTCCATGCAAGATCTCACCTCGTGGAGTTGCAATGATCATGAGAACGGTGAGGAATCAGCCCAGAACTACACGGGAGGATCTTGTCAATGATCTCAAGGCAGCTGGGACCATAGTCACCAAGAAAACAATTGGTAACGCACTACGCCGTGAAGGACTAAAATCCTGCAGCGCCCGCAAGGTCCCCCTGCTCAAGAAAGCACATATACATGCCTGTCTGAAGTTTGCCAATGAACATCTGAATGATTCAGAGGAGAACTGGATGAAAGTGTTGTGGTCAGATGAGACCAAAATGGAGCTCTTTGGCATCAACTCAACACGCTGTGTTTGGAGCAGGAGGAATGCTGCCTATGACCCCAAGAACACCATCCCTACCGTCAAACATGGAGGTGGAAACATTATGCTTTGGGGGTGTTTTTCTGCTAAGGGGACATGACAACTTCACTGCATCAAAGGAACGATGAACAGGGCCATGGACCGTCAAATCTTGGGTGAGAACCTCCTTCCCTCAGCCAGGGCATTTAAAATGGGTCGTAGATGGGTATTCCAGCATAACAATGACCCAAAACACACGGCCAAGGCAACAAAGGAGTGGCTCAAGAAGAAGCACATTAAGGTCCTGGAGTGGTCTAGCCAGTCTCCAGACCTTAATCCCATAGAGAATCTGTGGAGGGAGCTGAAGGTTCGAGTTGCCGAATGTCAGCCTCGAAACCTTAATGACTTGGAGAAGATCTGCAAAGAGGAGTGGGACAAAATCCCTCCAGAGATGTGTGCAAACCTGGTGGCCAACTACAAGAAACGTCTGACGTCTGTGATTGCCAACAAGGGTTTTGCCACCAAGTACTAAGTCATGTTTTGCAGAGGGGTCAAATACTTATTTCCCTCATTAAAATGCAAATCAATTTATAACATTTTTGACATGCGTATTTCTGGATTTTTGTTGTTGTTATTCTGTCTCTCACTGTTCAAATAAACCTACCATTAAAATGATAGACTGATCATTTCTTTGTCAGTGGGCAAACATACAAAATCAGCAGGGGATCAAATACCTTTTTCCCTCACTGTATATAGTCATCAGACTGATCTTTTAATGACATGCAAAGCACAGTAAGGTAGTGTTTAGTCAAATCGCAAATACAGTATTGGTTCATAATTAAAAGAAAGTTGTGAAAAAGTGATCATTCTTTATTGTGTGTGTCCCTTTCAGGGAAATCTCAATAAACAGCACAGCATCACCAATAGGTGCATAAATACATACAGAAATCACAAGCAACAACTACAGCAGACAACACAGGCTATACCGTAGCAGCTTTATGACCTCAAATAGATGTCTGTTTCCTCCATATTCTCCAATAGATGTCTGTTTCCTCCATATTCTCTAATAGATGTCTGTTTCCTCCATATTCTCTAATAGATGTCTGTTTCCTCCATATTCTCCAATAGATGTCTGTTTCCTCCATATTCTCTAATAGATGTCTGTTTCCTCCATATTCTCCAATAGATGTCTGTTTCCTCCATATTCTCCAATAGATGTCTGTTTCCTCCATATTCTCTAATAGATGTCTGTTTCCTCCATATTCTCCAATAGATGTCTGTTTCCTCCATATTCTCCAATAGATGTCTGTTTCCTCCATATTCTCCAATAGATGTCCGTTTCCTCCATATTCTCCAATAGATGTCCGTTTCCTCCATATTCTCCAATAGATGTCCGTTTCCTCCATATTCTCCAATAGATGTCTGTTTCCTCCATATTCTCCAATAGATATCTGTTTCCTCCATATTCCGTTTCCTCCATATTCTCCAATAGATGTCTGTTTCCTCCATATTCTCCAATAGATGTCTGTTTCCTCCATATTCTCCAATAGATGTCTGTTTCCTCCATATTCTCCAATAGATGTCTGTTTCCTCCATATTCTCCAATAGATAAGTGGCACTCAGACCTAGAGCCATCAAATAATCAAAGCATTGCAGGTATGTGTGCGTGGATCTGACTGACTGTCTGTCCCATGAGGTGTCATTCAAGGCTTTTTCTTTATTTTTACTATTTTTTACATTGTAGAATAATAGTGAAGACATCAAATCTATGAAATAACACATATGGAATCATGTAGTAACCAATAAGTGTTAAACAAATCAAAATATATTTTATATTTGAGATTCTTCAAATAGCCATCCTTTGCCTTGACTCCCGACCGAAGGACGTATTTCCACCGGTCTAATGTCCATTGCTCGTGTTTCTTTGGCCCAAGCAAGTCTCTTCTTCTTATTGGTGTCCTTTAGTATTGGTTTCTTTGCAGCAATTCGACAATGATGGCCTGATTCACACAGTCCCCTCTGAACAGTTGATGTTGAGATGTGTCTGTTACTTGAACTCTGTGAAGCATTTATTTGGACTGCAATTTCTGAGGCTGGTAACTCTAATGAACTTATCCTCTGCAGCAGAGGTAACTCTGGGTCTTCCTTTCCTGTGGCGGTCCTCATGAGAGCAAGTTTCATCATAGCGCTTGATGGTTTTTGCGACTGCACTTGACGAAACGTTCAAAATGTTCTGTATTGACTGACCTACATGTCTTAAAGTAAACGATGGACTGCCGTTTCTCTTTGCTTATTTGAGCTGTTCTTGCCATAATATGGACTTGGTCTTTTACCAAATAGGGCTGTCTTCTGTATACCCCCCCCCCACACACACACACACACACACACACACACACACACACACACACACACACACACACTTGTCACAACAACTGATTGGCTCAAACACATTAAGAAGGAAAGAAATTCCACAAATGTACTTTTAAGAAGGCACACCTGTTAATTGAAATGCATACCTCATGAAGCTGGTTGAGAGAATGCAAAGAGTGTACAAAGCTGTCATCAAGGCAAAGGGTGGCTATTTGAAGAATCTCAAATATAAAATATATTTTGATTTGTTTAATACTTTTTTTGCTTACTACATGATTTCATACAACTGAAGTCAGGAGTTTACATACACCTTTGCCAAATAAATTTAAACTCAGTTTTTCACAATTCCTGACAGTTAATCCTAGTAAAAATGTCCTGTCTTAGGTCAGTTAGGATCACCACTTTATTTTAAGAATGTGAAATGTCAGAATAATAGTAGAGAGAATGATTTATTTCAACTTTTATTTATTTCATCACATTCCCAGTGGGTCAGAAGTTTACATCCACTCAATTAGTATTTTGTAGCATTGCCTTTAAATTGTTTAACTTGGGTCAAACATTTCGGGTAGCCTTCCACAAGCTTCCCACAATAAGTTGGGTGAATTTTGGCCCATTCCTCCGGACAGAGCTGGTGTAACGGAGTCAGGTTTTTAGGCCTCCTTGCTCGCACACGCTTTTTCTGCCCAAAAAATTTTCTATAGGATTGAGGTCAGGGCTTTGTGATGGCCACTCAAATACCTTGACGTTGTTGTCCTTAAGCCATTTTGCCACAACTTTGGAAGTATGCTTGGGGTCATTGTACATTCAGAAGACCCATTTGCGACCAAGCTTTAACTTCCTGACTGATGTTTTGAGATGTTGCTTCAATATATCCACATAATTGGATGGTGTTCTTCGGCTAACTACCCCCTTTTTCCTCCAAAGATAACGATGGTCATTATGGCCAAACAGTTCTATTTTTGTTTCATCTGACCAGAGGACATTTCTCCAAAAAGTACAATATTTGTCCCCATGTGTAGTTGCAAACCGTAGTCTGGCTTTTTTATGGCGGTTTTGGAGCAGTGGCTTCTTCCTTGCTGAGCGGCCTTTCAGGTTATGTCAATATAGGACTTGTTTTACTGTGGATATAGATACTTTTGTACCTGTTTCCTCCAGCATCTTCACAAGGTCCTTTGCTGTTGTTCTGGGATTAATTTGCACTTTTCACACCAAAGTACGTTCATCTCTAGGAGACAGAACGCGTCTCCTTCCTGAGCGGTATGACGGCTGCGTGGTCCCATGGTGTTTATACTTGCATACTATTGTTTGTACAGATGAACGTGGTACCTTCAGGCGTTTGGAAATTGCTCCCAAGGATGAACCAGACTTGTGGAGGTCTACCATTATTTTTCTGAGGTCTTGGCTGATTTCTTTTGATTTTCCCATGATGTCAAGCAAAGAGGCACTGAGTTTGAAGGTAGGCCTTGAAATACATCCACAGGTACACCTCCAATTTACTCAAATTATGTCAATTTGCCTATCAGAATCTTCCAAAGCCATGACATTATTTGCTGGAATTTTCCAAGCTGTTTAAAGGCACAGTCAACTTAGTGTATGTAAACTTCTGACCCACTGGAATCGTGATACAGTGAATTATAAGTGAAATAATCTGTCTTTAAACAATTGTTGGAAAAATGACTTGTGTCATGCACAAAGTAAATGTCCTAAACGACTTGCCAAAACTATAGTTCGTTAACAAGAAATGTGTGGAGTGGTTGAAAAAACGAGTTTTAATGACTCCAACCGAAGTGTATGTAAACTTCCGACTTCAACTGTATGTGCTATTTTATAGTTTTGATGTCTTCACTATTATTCTGCAATGTAAAAAATAGTAAAAAAATAAAGGAAAACCCTTGAATGAGTTGGTGTGTCCAAACTTTTGACTGGTACTGTATTTCAACCAATGTCTGGATGTAAAGTAAAACATTAAGAAGGAAAGTTCCACACTATATATATGCTTCCAACAGTTCAAAGGGTAAACCTGGATGTAAAGGTAACACATGTACATTGCAGTATATACTGTACTAATTTCCACCGCTCTGTATTTAGGATAAAGAGAGTATGTTTAGATGGGGTAATCACACCTGTAGTGGTATTCCAAAACTGCTTGGTTTAGATGGGGTAATGACACCTGTAGTGGTATTCCAAAACTGCTTGGTTTAGATGGGGTAATCACACCTGTAAGTGGTATTCCAAAACTGCTTGGTTTAGATGGGGTAATCACACCTGTAGTGGTATTCCAAAACTGCTTGGTTTAGATGGGGTAATCACACCTGTAGTGGTATTCCAAAACTGCTTGGTTTAGATGGGGTAATCACACCTGTAGTGGTATTCCAAAACTGCTTGGTTTAGATGGGGTAATCACACCTGTAAGTGGTATTCCAAAACTGCTTGGTTTAGATGGGGTAATCACACCTGTAAGTGGTATTCCAAAACTGCTTGGTTTAGATGGGGTAATGACACCTGTAAGTGGTATTCCAAAACTGCTTGGTTTAGATGGGGTAATCACACCTGTAAGTGGTATTCCAAAACTGCTTGGTTTAGATGGGGTAATCACACCTGTAAGTGGTATTCCAAAACTGCTTGGTTTAGATGGGGTAATCACACCTGTAAGTGGTATTCCAAAACTGCTTGGTTTAGATGGGGTAATCACACCTGTAAGTGGTATTCCAAAACTGCTTGGTTTAGATGGGGTAATCACACCTGTAGTGGTATTCCAAAACTGCTTGGTTTAGATTGGGTAATCACACCTGTAAGTGGTATTCCAAAACTGCTTGGTTTAGATGGGGTAATCACACCTGTAGTGGTATTCCAAAACTGCTTGGTTTAGATGGGGTAATGACACCTGTAGTGGTATTCCAAAACTGCTTGGTTTAGATGGGGTAATGACACCTGTAAGTGGTATTCCAAAACTGCTTGGTTTAGATGGGGTAATCACACCTGTAGTGGTATTCCAAAACTGCTTGGTTTAGATGGGGTAATCACACCTGTAAGTGGTATTCCAAAACTGCTTGGTTTAGATGGGGTAATCACACCTGTAGTGGTATTCCAAAACTGCTTGGTTTAGATGGGGTAATGACACCTGTAGTGGTATTCCAAAACTGCTTGGTTTAGATGGGGTAATCACACCTGTAGTGGTATTCCAAAACTGCTTGGTTTAGATGGGGTAATGACACCTGTAAGTGGTATTCCAAAACTGCTTGGTTTAGATGGGGTAATCACACCTGTAAGTGGTATTCCAAAACTGCTTGGTTTAGATGGGGTAATGACACCTGTAAGTGGTATTCCAAAACTGCTTGGTTTAGATGGGGTAATCACACCTGTAAGTGGTATTCCAAAACTGCTTGGTTTAGATGGGGTAATCACACCTGTAGTGGTATTCCAAAACTGCTTGGTTTAGATGGGGTAATGACACCTGTAAGTGGTATTCCAAAACTGCTTGGTTTAGATGGGGTAATGACACCTGTAAGTGGTATTCCAAAACTGCTTGGTTTAGATGGGGTAATGACACCTGTAAGTGGTATTCCAAAACTGCTTGGTTTAGATGGGGTAATGACACCTGTAAGTGGTATTCCAAAACTGCTTGGTTTAGATGGGGTAATGACACCTGTAAGTGGTATTCCAAAACTGCTTGGTTTAGATGGGGTAATGACACCTGTAAGTGGTATTCCAAAACTGCTTGGTTTAGATGGGGTAATGACACCTGTAGTGGTATTCCAAAACTGCTTGGTTTAGATGGGGTAATCACACCTGTAAGTGGTATTCCAAAACTGCTTGGTTTAGATGGGGTAATCACACCTGTAGTGGTATTCCAAAACTGCTTGGTTTAGATGGGGTAATGACACCTGTAGTGGTATTCCAAAACTGCTTGGTTTAGATGGGGTAATGACACCTGTAAGTGGTATTCCAAAACTGCTTGGTTTAGATGGGGTAATCACACCTGTAGTGGTATTCCAAAACTGCTTGGTTTAGATGGGGTAATCACACCTGTAAGTGGTATTCCAAAACTGCTTGGTTTAGATGGGGTAATCACACCTGTAGTGGTATTCCAAAACTGCTTGGTTTAGATGGGGTAATGACACCTGTAGTGGTATTCCAAAACTGCTTGGTTTAGATGGGGTAATCACACCTGTAGTGGTATTCCAAAACTGCTTGGTTTAGATGGGGTAATGACACCTGTAAGTGGTATTCCAAAACTGCTTGGTTTAGATGGGGTAATCACACCTGTAAGTGGTATTCCAAAACTGCTTGGTTTAGATGGGGTAATGACACCTGTAAGTGGTATTCCAAAACTGCTTGGTTTAGATGGGGTAATCACACCTGTAAGTGGTATTCCAAAACTGCTTGGTTTAGATGGGGTAATCACACCTGTAGTGGTATTCCAAAACTGCTTGGTTTAGATGGGGTAATGACACCTGTAAGTGGTATTCCAAAACTGCTTGGTTTAGATGGGGTAATGACACCTGTAAGTGGTATTCCAAAACTGCTTGGTTTAGATGGGGTAATGACACCTGTAAGTGGTATTCCAAAACTGCTTGGTTTAGATGGGGTAATGACACCTGTAAGTGGTATTCCAAAACTGCTTGGTTTAGATGGGGTAATGACACCTGTAAGTGGTATTCCAAAACTGCTTGGTTTAGATGGGGTAATGACACCTGTAAGTGGTATTCCAAAACTGCTTGGTTTAGATGGGGTAATGACACCTGTAGTGGTATTCCAAAACTGCTTGGTTTAGATGGGGTAATCACACCTGTAGTGGTATTCCAAAACTCCTTGGTTTAGATGGGGTAATGACACCTGTAGTGGTATTCCAAAACTGCTTGGTTTAGATGGGGTTATCACACCTGTAGTGGTATTCCAAAACTGCTTGGTTTAGATGGGGTAATGACACCTGTAGTGGTATTCCAAAACTGCTTGGTTTAGATGGGGTAATCACACCTGTAGTGGTATTCCAAAACTGCTTGGTTTAGATGGGGTAATCACACCTGTAAGTGGTATTCCAAAACTGCTTGATAACTGCTGGTCTCTTTTCATCCCAGTGTACGCTCATGTTTTTTTTCGACTTCACGCGATCACTGGAGACTTATATATTATCGGATATTGACTTTCTGACCTAGGTCAATCTATAAAAAAAAACACCAGTAATTTCTCTGTTCTGTTTGGCATGTCTCCTGTGGTTCTTGTTGCTATGGCTGTTGCTAGCAGTGGACCATTCCTTTTTTAATTAGGAGGTCTAGTAAAATTAGGATTCCCAGACTAAACAGAGACAGATAAGAAACCCGGAGACACCTATAATGAGCCTTTTTCAAACAACATAATATTAAGTTCTTCATATGCAAATGTCCTTTGTCTAAACATCAATCTGTAGGTGTTTTTAAGGTTTTCCTATGTTTTCGTTATGTTCCAATCAACTGAGTGCCCATATCTCCTACATGCTTGCTTTCCCTCTACACTCGTCCTTAAATCAGAACCACAACAATGTTCTTTGGAAAACATTAAATAATACAGTATCCAAACATTAAATCATACAGTACCCAAACATTCAATCATACAGTACCCAAACATTAAATCATACAGCACCCAAATATTAAATCATACAGTACCCAAACATTCAATCATACAGTACCCAAACATTAAATCATAGAGTACCCAAACATTAAATCATACAGTACCCAAACATTAAATCATACAGTACCCAAATATTAAATCATACAGTACCCAAATATTAAATCATACAGTACCCAAACATTCAATCATACAGTACCCAAACATTAAATCATAGAGTACCCAAACATTAAATCATAGAGTACCCAAACATTAAATCATACAGTACCCAAACATTAAATCATACAGTACCCAAACATTAAATCATACAGTACCCAAACATTCAATCATACAGTACCCAAACATTCAATCATACAGTACCCAAACATTCAATCATACAGTACCCAAACATTCAATCATACAGTACCCAAACATTAAATCATAGAGTACCCAAACATTAAATCATAGAGTACCCAAACATTAAATCATACAGTACCCAAACATTCAATCATACAGTACCCAAACATTAAATCATAGAGTACCCAAACATTAAATCATACAGTACCCAAACATTAAATCATACAGTACCCAAACATTAAATCATACAGTACCCAAACATTAAATCATACAGTACCCAAACATTAAATCATACAGTACCCAAACATTAAATCATAGAGTACCCAAACATTAAATCATACAGTACCCAAACATTAAATCATACAGTACCCAAACATTAAATCATACAGTACCCAAACATTAAATCATACAGTACCCAAACATTAAATCATACAGTACCCAAACATTAAAGTATACAGTACCCAAACATTAAATCATACAGTACCCAAACATTAAATCATACAGTACCCAAACATTAAATCATACAGTACCCAAACATTAAATCATACAGTACCCAAACATTAAATCATACAGTACCCAAACATTAAAGTATACAGTACCCAAACATTAAATCATACAGTACCCAAACATTAAATCATACAGTACCCAAACATTAAATCATACAGTATCCAAACATTAAATCATACAGTACCCAAACATTAAAGCATACAGTACCCAAACATTCAATCATACAGTACCCAAACATTAAATCATACAGTACCCAAACATTAAATCATACAGTACCCAAAACATTAAATCACACAGTACCCAAACATTAAATCATACAGTACCCAAACATTAAATCATACAGTACCCAAACATTAAAGTATACAGTACCCAAACATTAAATCATACAGTACCCAAACATTAAATCATACAGTACCCAAACATTAAATCATACAGTACCCAAACATTAAATCATACAGTACCCAAACATTAAATCATACAGTACCCAAACATTAAATCATACAGTACCCAAACATTAAATCATACAGTACCCAAACATTCAATCATACAGTACCCAAACATTAAATCATAGAGTACCCAAACATTAAATCATAGAGTACCCAAACATTAAATCATACAGTACCCAAACATTAAATCATACAGTACCCAAACATTAAATCATACAGTACCCAAACATTAAATCATACAGTACCCAAACATTAAATCATACAGTACCCAAACATTAAATCATAGAGTACCCAAACATTAAATCATACAGTACCCAAACATTAAATCATACAGTACCCAAACATTAAATCATACAGTACCCAAACATTAAATCATACAGTACCCAAACATTAAAGTATACAGTACCCAAACATTAAATCATACAGTACCCAAACATTAAATCATACAGTACCCAAACATTAAATCATACAGTATCCAAACATTAAATCATACAGTACCCAAACATTAAAGCATACAGTACCCAAACATTCAATCATACAGTACCCAAACATTAAATCATACAGTACCCAAACATTAAATCATACAGTACCCAAACATTAAATCATAGAGTACCCAAACATTAAATCATAGAGTACCCAAACATTAAATCATACAGTACCCAAACATTAAATCATACAGTACCCAAACATTAAATCATACAGTACCCAAACATTAAATCATACAGTACCCAAACATTAAATCATACAGTACCCAAACATTAAATCATAGAGTACCCAAACATTAAATCATACAGTACCCAAACATTAAATCATACAGTACCCAAACATTAAATCATACAGTACCCAAACATTAAATCATACAGTACCCAAACATTAAATCATACAGTACCCAAACATTAAATCATACAGTACCAAAACATTAAAGCATACAGGACCCAAACATTCAATCATACAGTACCCAAACATTAAATCATACAGTACCCAAATATTAAATCATACAGTACAGTTCTTCCCAAACAATGCAACCAGCCAAACCCCTATGTTACTGGTCATTATATGGACCTGACAGGAAGAAAGGAGATAAAGAAGGAGATGAATGGTGGAGAAGAGCTCTAGCTGAGAAACACCACAGAAACCACATTATTCATGACAAGTTTGTTCAGTGAGGCAACCATCAGGGTCAACTTTCAGGGGCAACTTTCAGGGTCAACCTTCAGGGTCAACCATCAGGGTCAACCACCAGGGTCAACCATCAGGGGCAACAATCAGGGTCAACTTTCAGGGGCAACTTTTAGGGGCAACAATCAGGGTCAACCTTCAGGGTCAACCATCAGGGTCAACCTTCAGGGTCAACCATCAGGGTCAACCTTCAGGGTCAACCATCAGGGGCAACCTTCAGGGTCAACCATCAGGGTCAACCATCAGGGTCAACCATCAGGGGCAACTATCGGGGTCAACCATCAGGGTCAACCATCAGGGTCAACCATCAGGGTCAACCATCAGGGTCAACCATCAGTGTCAACCATCAGGGTCAACCATCAGGGTCAACCTTCAGGGTCAACCATCAGAGTCAACCATCAGGGTCAACCATCAGGGGCAATCATCAGTGTCAACCATCAGGTTCAACCATCAGGGTCACAGTTATACATAATGGAGGGAGAGAGAATAAAGGAGAGAGTGTGTCCTAACCTTATCACAGACTTCATTACCTGGCTCTGCCCTGCTCTGCCTGGGAGGGAAATTGAACCGGGGGAATGTTTCCGCCCGGCCGCCGGTGAGCCAGGTTTCAAACCTGGTTCACACACTCATTCACGCTTGCACGAACACACACCAGGCTTATTACGATCAATGACCTGAAGATGTCAACACATGTAATTCCAACAGGTGACACAAAGAGAGAGAGAGAGAGAGAGAGAGAGAGAGAGAGAGAGAGAGAGAGAGAGAGAGAGAGAGAGAGAGAGAGAGAGAGAGAGAGAGAGAGAGAGAGAGAGAGAGAGAGAGAGAAGAGAGAGAGAGAGGAGAGACAGAGAGAGACAGGGAGAGAGAGAGAGAGAGAGAGAGGAGAGACAGAGATAGAGAGAGAGAGAGAGAGAGAGATAGGGGGAGAGAGACAGAGAGACAGAGAGAGAGAGAGAGAGAGATAGGGGGAGAGAGACAGAGAGACAGAGAGAGAGAGGGAGAGTTTCTTCTTCTGTTTAAACAAGTAATCAATTGAACACATCCTAAAGGTCAGCAGTAGAGTGGTAACTTAGAATTGGTTCAGATTGAAAAACTTTGGTTGAAAGAGGAGGAAATAGTTGCCTAGCTGTGCCTACAGGGTGTTTTGGGAAATCTATCTAGTCACATGCGCAAATGTGCACAATCTATCACTTGATGGTTTCATTTCAGAGAGAGAAATAATCATGCTTTTTAGCTAAATGCTATATATCCACCTCACTCTCAGAGAAATACCATCAAGCAGGCAAACCGTCAATACAGGACCAAGATCGAATCCTACTACACTGGCTCTGACACTGATCGGTTGTGGCAGGGCTTGCAAACTATCATGGATTACAACGGGAAACCCATCGCGCAAGCCAACCAGATATAGCTAAATGTATTCTAGGCAGGCTTCGAGGCAAGCAACACTGAACCATGCATGAGAGCACCGGATGTAGCCAATGTGAATAAGAACTTTAATACTTTCACACTCTTTCACACTCTTCACATACGCCTCTTTCCTGATTGCCTAGTCACTTTTACCCCTACCTACATGTACATATTACCTCAATTACCTTGTACCCATGTACATATTACCTCAATTACCTTGTACCCCTGCACAGTGACTCGGTACTGATACTCCTTGTATATAGCCTTGTTATTATTATTTTGGGAAAGGGCTCGTAAGTAAGCATTTCACTGTAAAGTCTATACCTGTTGTATTCGGCGCATGTGACAAATACATTTTTTAAAATATTAATAGCCCTAGTACTGTGTGAAATGTAACAAATAACTAAAAAAAATTATAAAGAACTGTACAAATTATAAATGTGTGACATCAAAACTTCTAAAAAATGTTTAAAGTAATTCAATACAGTACTACAAGATCTGTATGTAGACATTTACATTTACATTTTAGTCATTTAGCAGATGCTATTATCCAGAGCAACTTACCGTAAGGGCAGTCTGTTACAGGAGGGGGTCGCAGTTCCCGAGCGACCCACAAGGTGTCATCCTCCGACAACCTTAGGCTCCTCCTCATTCACAGTCGGGACCAATCATCATCCTATTGGTGTCACCTGTGTCTATCGATTCTCCTGTGTATTTATGCCCTAACTTCCCTGTGTTCCCTTGCTCAGTTTTCTCTGCTAGTTTCTCTATGTCCAGCAGTACTACTCAGTGTCTGATCGGAGACCTATGTACAGGTACTTGAGAAGTGTTCTCCCTGTTTCGTTATTTGTTTCAGTCGTAGTTAGTATTTCGTATTTTGGCTGTCAGCTGGTTTTTTGGAGACTTATTTGCTCCGCCTTTCTTTTATCATGATAAGTCCGTTATTTTGTATGTTGGCTTCGGGACCACCAGCAAAGATCCTTGTTTCACCATCTCTGCCTATTGCCTACTGTACATCTTGCACCGCTTCTGGGACACACCTCACCCCAACCCTCACAGAAAACTGAGCCAATATGGACCCAGTGGAGGCAGTACAGTATCGGAGTGCATTGGCAACACAGGGAGTATGATGAACCAACATGACCTCAGCCTGCAGCAGATCACCGAGAATCTCCGCCAGCTGACGATAACTGTGCAGAGCCGGGTGGACACCCGACCAGCCCCGGCAGCCGGCAGAGAGGAAGCCGCGGAGAGGAAGCCACAGCAGCGGCGTCTCCAGTCTCGCCTGCGAAATCGCGGGAACCCCGCCTACCACCTCTGGAGAGGTATGACGGTCGTCCAGAGGGATGCAGGGAATTCTTCACCCAGTGTTCCCTGGTATTCAGCCTACAACCCTCCTCCTTCCCGACAGAGCAGGGCCGAGTGGCCTACATCATCACTCTGTTGACGGGTCGGGCCCTTTCCTGGGCTACCGCAGAGTGGGAGTACCAAACTCCGGCGTGCTCCGACTCCTACCAATTCACGTGTCGGGGTACGAGGCCGGGAGGCGGCTCACGGCCTATCGGCAGGGTGACCGTTCGCTGGCAGACTACTCCGTCAGAGCAGCGCTACGGCGGGAGCCCGATCCAGGCGAAGGTCCATCGGGGAGGATGTACTGCTTCAGTGGGAGCATGCATCCAAACCTCATCAGCCATCCGGGGGGCGCCAGGACGTTGGAGTTCCTGTGTTGGAGGTTCTGGTGGCCATCTGCTGAGGGGGATACGCGCGCTTTCATGGCTGCATGCCTGGTGTGCATGCGCACAAAGAGCTCATGTCAGCCCAAGGCAGGGCTGCTCTGACCCCTGCCTACCCCAAGCACCCCTGGTCCCACATCTCGCTGGATTTCATTTCCGCCCTATCCCCCTCTGATGGATACACAGTCACCCGGACCGGTTTTCGAAGGCTGCCCACTTCATTCCCTTTCCCAAACTCCCATCGGCCCGGGAGAGGGCTAAGTTGGAGGTGCAGCACGTTTTCCGGGTCCACGACCTTCCCCAAGATGTTTGTGTCAGATCAGGGCCCTCAGTTCGCCACCAGGTTCTGGAAGGTGTTCGCCACCTGCCTCGGCGCCTCCGTCAGCTTGTCTTCCGGCTTCCATCCCCAGTCTAACGGGCAGATGGAGGGCGTCAACCAGGATCTGGAGGGGGTGCTGAGGTGCTATACCTCCAGCAACCCAGCTATGTGGAGTCATTGAATTGGTGTGGGCGGAGTACGCCCACAACACCCTTCTCTGCTCGTCCACCGGCCTGTCCCCCTTCCAGTGCCAATATGGTTACCAACCCCCCCCCCCCCCCCTATTCCCCGAGCAAGAGGAGGAGGCTGCGGGTCCCCCTCCTCGTCCTGTTCCCCTGCTGTGCCTCGTCGGATGGCAGCCAGCTTTTACTGTGGACCGGATCCTGGTCTGCCGGCGGGTGGGGAGGGGTCCCCTGCTGTGCCTCGTCGGATGGCAGCCAGCTTTTACTGTGGACCGGATCCTGGACTGCCGGCGGGTGGGGAGGGGTCTCCAATTTCTTGTGGACTGGGAGGGTTATGGGCCGGAGGAATGGTCCTGGGTGCCCAGGAGGGACATTCTGGACTCAGGGCTCATAACAACATTCCGTTGCCTCCGCCGAGGTGAACGGCTGGGGCCGTTCGTCGTGGGAGGGGCACTGTTACAGGAGGGGGTCGCAGTTCCGGAGCGACCCACTAGGTGTCATCCTCCGACAACCTTAGGCACCTCCTCACTCACAGTCGGGACTAATCAGTATCCTATTGGTGTCACCTGTGTCTACCTGTTCACCTGTGTATTTATGCCCTAACTTCCCTGTGTTCCCTTGCTCAGTTTTCTCTGCTAGTTTCTCGATGCCAAACAGTACTAATCAGTGTCTGATCGCGAGACGTTATGTACAGGTACTTGGGAAGTGTTCTCCCTGTTTCGTTATTTGTTTCAGTCTTAGGTAGTATTTCGTATTTTAGCTGGTTTTTTGGAGACTTATTTCTTTTATCGTGATAAGTCCGTTATTTTGCATTTTGGCTTCGGGACCACCAGTAAAGATCCTTGTTTCACCATCTCTGCCTACTGCCTACTGTATATCCCGCACCGCACCTGGGTCACACCTCACACCAACCCTTACAGTGTGCACATAGCCTGTCTTCTCTTGAGAGCCAGGTCTGCCTACGGCGGCCTCTCTCAATAGCAAGGCTATGCTCACTGAGTCTGTACATAGTCAGAGCTTTCCTTCATTTTGGATCAGTCACAGTAGTCAGGTATTCTGCCACTGAGTACTCTCTGTCATCTTAAAACAGTTAGGTGAGACAACCACCTATCACAGTCAAATATATATAAACAAACCATTTCAGATAAACAATGGATATATTGCGTTTTGCAAAATATTTGTATTTTTAAATCTGAAATCTATGAATAAAACATCTGACAAACAGTAATATTTTACATTCACCTGAAGGTACCCATAAGCAATCATTTCTGATTAAAACAAATACATGCAGAAAAAAATCTCTAAATCTCTGTAAATACAGAATGCAGATCCACAAGCACTTTTTGAGTGCACATTCCACAGTTGTAAATGTCAGGGATTTCTGCACACACTGGTTGAATAAACGTTGCTTCCACGTCGTTACAATGAAATTACGTTGAACCAACGTGTAATAGATGTTGAATTGACATCTGTGCCCAGTTGGTTTGTTCAAATTTTAGTTTTATTTGTGAGCTATGTTGAATATATTTACAGATCATTGATTTATTTGTGACTTATGGTGAATATTTGTGAAATATATTTACATATTTATGGATTATGGTTTTATTTACTAAATATTTGAATATATTCACAGATCATCATTTTATTTTGTGAGTTATGTTGAATATACGCAGGATCGTGGTAGACATATTTACATAATAAAAAAACAAATCTCACTCCATAACACACACACACACAAAAACACACACACACACAAACACACACACAAACACACACATACATACATAAACACACAAACACACACACAAACACACACACACGCACACACACACACACACACACACACACACACACACACACACACACAAACACACACACACACACACACGCACGCACGCACACACGCAAGCACACACACACACACACACACACAAACACACGCACGCACGCACGCACGCACACACACACACACACACGCACGCACACACACACACACACACACACAGACACACACATAGAGTACATACATACACAATATGTTAACTCTGATTATCATAATCAGAATAATCTTAACTCAAAACACTTAAAGACATGTTTTCTTGTTTACCATCAATCCTAGTCTGGTAGTATCCCAGTCTGGTGGTAATCCCAGTCTAGTGGTAATCCCAGTCTGGTGGTAATCCCAGTCTGGTGGTAATCCCAGTCTAGTGGTAAGCCCAGTATGGTGGTAATCCCAGTCTGGTGGTAATCCCAGTCTAGTGGTAATCCCAGTATGGTGGTAATCCCAGTATGGTGGTAATCCCAGTATGGTGGTAATCCCAGTCTGGTGGTAATCCCAGTCTAGTGGTAATCCCAGTATGGTGGTAATCCCAGTCTAGTGGTAATCCCAGTCTAGTGGTAATCCCAGTATGGTGGTAATCCCAGTCTGGTGGTAATCCCAGTCTGGTGGTAATCCAAGTCTAGTGGTAATCCCAGTATGGTGGTAATCCCAGTATGGTAGAAATCCCAGTCTAGTGGTAATCCCAGTCTGGTGGTAATCCCAGTCTGGTAGTATCCCAGTCTAGTGGTAATCCCAGTCTAGTGGTAATCCCAGTATGGTGGTAATCCCAGTCTGGTGGTAATCCCAGTCTAGTGGTAATCCCAGTATGGTGGTAATCCCAGTATGGTGGTAATCCCAGTCTAGTGGTAATCCCAGTATGGTGGTAATCCCAGTCTAGTGGTAATCCCAGTCTAGTGGTAATCCCAGTATGGTGGTAATCCCAGTCTGGTGGTAATCCCAGTCTGGTGGTAATCCAAGTCTAGTGGTAATCCCAGTATGGTGGTAATCCCAGTATGGTAGTAATCCCAGTCTAGTGGTAATCCCGGTCTGGTGGTAATCCCAGTCTGGTGGTAATCCCAGTCTAGTGGTAATCCCAGTCTAGTGGTAATCCCAGTATGGTGGTAATCCCAGTCTGGTAGCAATCTCAGTCTAGTGGTAATCCCAGTATGGTGGTAATCCCAGTCTGGTAGTAATCTCAGTCTAGTGGTAATCCCAGTATGGTGGTAATCCCAGTATGGTAGTAATCCCAGTCTGGCAGTAATCTCAGTCTAGTGGTAATCCCAGTCTGGTAGTAATCCCAGTATGGTGGTAATCCCAGTATGGTGGTAATCTTAGTATGGTGGTAATCCCAGTATGGTGGTAATCCCAGTATGGTGGTAATCCCAGTATGGTGGTAATCCCAGTATGGTGGTAATCCCAGTATGGTAGTAATCCCAGTATGGTGGTAATTTATTTATCCAGGACATCCAAATGGAACGGAAAAGAAGATGCTGAGATATGTTGCTTTAAAAAGCAAGAAAGGTAAAGGGTAAGGGGGATATCTAGTCAGTTGTACAACTGAATGCATTCAACTGAAATGTGTCTTCCGTTTTTAACCCAACTTAATATTTAATATTATTATTATTATTATTATTAAATTAACCCAACTTCTCAGAAGAAGGACTTTAGACAATATTTAGCAGATTTTCCTTTAGTTTATATGGGAGTTTAGATTGTTTTAATCATGGAGACAAGTCATACAGATCTGCTATCTTAATTTGACCCAGCTTCTCACAGCAGGAACATCCTGCAGCAACAGGAAATTTGAATTATTATGTGGATTATATAATTAATGGACATTTTTGTAGGGATTGATACATTTATGATTTTAAAGTGGAAATTACAAACTTTGGAAGCCTTTTTACTACTGCTGTGCAGGAAAATTCTCTGTGATCAAATTAAGATGCAGATCTGTGCAATTTGGCCATACGTTTTACCCTGATAAAATTAAACAATAAGAAAATCACTAGAATAGATTCAGCAAGATAATTTCTGCAGCACATTTTGCAGGTTAAGAATGTGGGCCAAACGGGACATCAAATATATTATGAGATCAATGGAATTTAATGGGAAACATCATCTTTTAAAATCAACCGTACAAATCAGTTATCACCACTGGTCTACCAGAATGTGTGCGGAAATAATCATTTTGGCAGGGAAATCACAGATATACCAAACCATAATTGCCAGTGTATTTTTAGATGCATTTAACAAAGACCTTAACACTTTCTATGCAAGCTGAACTAGTAAAATTAGCATAGCATACTTATCCATAAAATAAACTGAGTGTACAAAACATTAGGAACACCGTCATAATGAGTTACACCCCCTTTTTCCTTCAGAACAGTCTCAATTTGTCGGGGCATGGATGGTGGTCCATGTTGACTCCAATGCTTCCCACAGTTGTGTCAAGTTGACTGGATGTCCTTTTGGTGGTGGACCATTCTTGATACACACAGGAAACTGTTGAACGTGAAAAACCCAGCAGCGTTGCAGTTCTTGACACACTCAAACAGGTGCACCTGGCACCTACTACCATACCCCGTTCAAAGGCACTTTAATCTTTTGTCTTGCCCATTCAGCCACCCTGTCTCAATTGTCTCAAGAATTAAAAATCCTTCTTTAACCTGTCTCTTCCCCTTCATCTACACTGATTGAAGTGGATTTAACAAGTGACATCAATAAGGGATCATAGCTTTCACCTGGATTCACCTGGTCAGTTTATGTCATGGAAGAGCAAGTGTTTCTAACGTTTTTTACACTCAGTGTATATGTATGAATATACCAATCAACATACAGTACATTAACAATCATTTGAGTATATCTTAACGTAGGAGAGTCCTGGGGACGTCTTCGTTGAAACCGGACCCATAAGAGACTATATTGCTGGCGAATACAGGAGATGGGCTGTAGTAATTAGCTCCTATGTCATGCATTACGATGATTTATGCATAGCTCATAAGGCGATATGAATGTATGTACAGTGCCTTGCAAAAGTATTCAGCCCCCTTGGCGTTTTTCCAATTTTGTTGCATTACAACCTGTAATTTAAATGGATTATTATTTGGATTTCATGTAATGGACATACACAAAGTAGTCCAAATTGGTGAAGTGAAATAAATAACGGAAAAGTGGTGCGTGCATATCTATTCACGCCCTAAATAATATCTGATGCAACCAATTTCCTTCAGAAGTCACATAATGAGTTAAATAAAGTCCACCTGTGTGCAATCTAAGTCCCACATGATCTGTCACATGATCTCAGTATATATACACCTGTTCTGAAAGGCCCCAGAGTCTGCTACACCACTAAGCAAGAGGCACCACCAAGCAAGCGGCACCATGAAGACCAAGAAGCTCTCCAAACAGGTCAGGGACAAAGTTGCGGAGATGTACAGATCAGGGTTGGGTTATAAAAAAATATCAGAAACTTTGAACATCCCACGGAGCACCATTAAATCCATTATACATTTTTTTAAAGAATATGTCACCACAACAAACCTGCCAAGAGAAGGCCGCCCTCCAAAACTCACGGACCAGGCAAGGAGGGCATTAATCAGAGAGGCAACAAAGAGACCAAAGATAATGCTGAAGGAGGTGCAAAGCTCCACAGCGGAGATTGGAGTATCTGTCCATAGGATCTGGGCTTTATGGAAGAGTGGCCCAAAAAAAGCCATTGCTTAAAGAAGAAATTAAGGAAACACGTTTGGTGTTCGCCAAAAGGTATGTGGGAGACTCCCTAAACATACGGAAAGAAGGTACCCTGGTAAGATGAGACTAAAATTTAACTTTTTGGCAATCAAGTAAAATGCTATGTCTGGCGCAAACCCAACACCTCTAATCACCCCGAGAACACCATCCCCACAGTGAAGCATGGTGGTGGCATCATCATGCTGTGGGGATGTTTTTCATCAGCAGGGACTGGGAAACTGGTCAGAAATGAAGGAATGATGGATGGCGCTAAATACAGGGAAATTCTTGAGAGAAACCTGTTTCAGTCTTCCAGAGATTTGAGACTGAGGCTCACCTTCCAGCAGGACAATGACCCTAAGCATACTGCTAAAGCAACACTCGAGTGGTTTAAGGGGAAACATTTAAATGTCTTGGAATGGCCTAGTCAAAGCCCAGACCTCAATCCAATTGAGAATCTGTGGTATGACTTAAAGATTGCTGTACACCAGCGGAACCCATCCAACTTGAAGGAGCTGGAGCAGTTTTGCCTTGAAGAATGGGCAACAATCCCAGGGTCTAGATGTGCCAAGCAAAAGATGGCTCTACAAAGTATTGACTTTGGGGGGGAGGGGGGGTGAATAGTTATGCACACTCAAGCTTTCTGTTTTTTTGTCTTATTTCTTGTTTGTTTCAGAATAAAAAATATTTTGCATCTTCAAAGTGGTAACCATGTTGTGTAAATCAAATGATACAATCCCCCCCAAAAATCTATTTTAATTCCAGGTTGTAAGGCAACAAAATAGGAAAAATGGCAAGGGGGAGTGAATACTTTCGCAAGCCGCTGTATACTGCATTATGAATAAGGTGTATTATGAAATAGGAAGTGTGTCCTATCAGAGACCATATCTCTGTAGGATACACGCACGCACGCACACACACACACACACACACACACACACACACACACACACACACACACACACACACACACACGTACACGCACGCACACACACACACACACACACGCACGCACGCACACACACACACACACACACACACACACACACACACACACACACACACACACACACACACACACACACACACACACACACACGCACACTGAACTTGAAAACAACCAATCTTTCCTCTACATAACATCTGGGAAGCATATGCCGCGGTGCCAACGTACCGAATGCTGTTTTAGAGTGTTCGGCAGAGAAAATCAGAGTGGGGAAGTGGGGGAAGAATACTATGAGTCTCCCAGTTGGGAATGCAAGAGAAATCAAATCAAATCAAATCAAATTTTATTGGTCACATGCGCCGAATACAACAGGTGCAGACATTACAGTGAAATGCTTACTTACAGCCCTTAACCAACAGTGCATTTATTTTAAACAAAAAAAGTAAAAATAAAACAACAACAAAAAAGTGTTGAGAAAAAAAAGAGCAGAAGCAAAATAAAGTGACAGTAGGGAGGCTATATATACAGGGGGGTACCGCTGCAGAGTCAATGTGCGGGGGCACCGGCCAGCCGAGGCAGCCGAGGCAATATGTACATGTGGGTAGAGCCAAAGCGACTATGCATAAATACTTAACAGAGTAGCAGCAGCGTAAAAAGGATGGGGTGGGGGGGCAGTGCAAATAGTCTGGGTAGCCATGATTAGCTGTTCAGGAGTCTTATGGCTTGGGGGTAGAAGCTGTTGAGAAGTCTTTTGGACATAGACTTGGCACTCCGGTACCGCTTGCCGTGCGGTAGCAGAGAGAACAGTCTATGACTAGGGTGGCTGGAGTCTTTGACAATTTTGAGGTCCTTCCTCTGACACCGCCTGGTATAGAGGTCCTGGATGGCAGGAAGCTTTGCCCCAGTGATGTACTGGGCCGTACGCACTACCCTCTGTAGTGCCTTGCGGTCGGAGGCCAAGCAGTTGTCATACCAGGCGGTGATGCAACCAGTCAGGATGCTCTCCTCCACTCCTCCACTCCTCCTCTCCTCCTCTCCTCCTCTCCTCGACTCCTCCTCTCCTCCTCTCCTCTCCTCCACTCCTCCACTTCTCCTCTTCTCCTCTCCTCACCTCCTCTCCTCCAGAGAGTGGGGGAGTGGGAGAGAAGTCTCTGTAGAGATGTAAAGTTATTTCAATATTCTCGTGATGAACAGACTGATGGATCCGGCAGAGGAGGAGAGGAGGAGAGGAGAAGTGGAGGAGTGGAGGAGTGGAGGAGAGGAGGAAAGGAGGAGAGGAGGAAAAGGAGGAGAGGAGGAGTGGAGGAGAGGAGGAGAGGAGGAGTGGAGGAGAGGAGGAGAGGAGGAGTGGAGGAGGAGTTGAGGAGAGGAGGAGAGGAGGAGTGGAGGAGAGGAGGAGAGGAGGGGAGGAGTGGAGGAGAGGAGTGGAGGAGAGGATGAGAGGAGGAGAGGTTGGGAGGAGTGGAGGAGAGGAGAGGAGGAGTGGAGGAGAGGATGAGAGGAGGAGAGGAGTGGAGGAGAGGAGGAGAGGAGGAATGGAGGAGTGGAGGAGAGGAGGAGAGGAGGAGAGGAGGAATGGAGGAGTGGAGGAGTGGAGGAGTGGAGGAGTGGAGGAGTGGAGGAGAGGAGGAGAGGAGGAGTGGAGGAGTGGAGGAGAGGAGAGGAGGAGAGGAGAAGTGGAGGAGTGGAGGAGAGGAGAGGAGGAGTGGAGGAGAGGAGGAGAGGAGGAGTGGAGGAGGAGTTGAGGAGAGGAGGAGAGGAGGAGTGGAGGAGAGGAGGAGAGGAGGGGAGGAGTGGAGGAGAGGAGTGGAGGAGAGGATGAGAGGAGGAGAGGAGGGGAGGAGGAGTGGAGGAGAGGAGAGGAGGAGTGGAAGAGAGGATGAGAGGAGGAGAGGAGTGGAGGAGAGGAGGAGAGGAGGAATGGAGGAGTGGAGGAGTGGAGGAGTGGAGGAGAGGAGGAGAGGAGGAGTGGAGGAGAGGAGGAGAGGAGGAGTGGAGGAGAGGAGAGGAGGAGAGGAGAAGTGGAGGAGTGGAGGAGAGGAGAGGAGGAGAGGAGGAGAGGAGGAGAGGAGGAGAGGAGGAGTGGAGGAGAGGAGGAGAGGAGGAGAGGAGGAGTGGAGGAGTGGAGGAGTGGAGGAGTGGAGGAGAGGAGGAGTGGAGGAGATGCGGAGAGGAGGAGTGGAGGAGATGCGGAGAGGAGGAGTGGAGGAGTGGAGGAGAGGAGGAGAGGGCAGGAGCCCCAAAAAGAAAACGAGTAGATGTACATGGGCAGAGGACAGAGGACAGAGGACAGAGAACAAAGGACACAGGACAGAGGACAGAGGCCAAGAAGAGTAGAGGAGCTGTTAGAAGAAAGAGTGGAAGAAGAGAGTGAAGGTGAGAAAGGAGGAGAGGAGAACCGAGAGGAGTAAAAGTGACTAGTGGTTAGATAAATTCCTTTTGAAACCCTTTATTGTGTAACAGAGAAAACAATCTACTCGCACATCCCAACCAAGCGTCTCTGCTCTGCATTACACTGTTCATTACAAATATAATATTTCTAAACATAAAGAGTAATGTGACCCAGAGAAAGAGGTGACGACGTATCAGGATCTGGGAGGACAGGCTCCTCGTATCTACATTACAAACAACATGCATTACAAATAGAATGCATCTGGCATTAACCAGAATAGGGAAAGTAAAGGGGGCTCATCATCAACCAGAATGGGGATAGAGAAAAAACCTTAATCTCACAACAAGAAGTCAATCTATTTCTTAACACCCAACAACAAACAGATATAACCTACCACCGGAAATCAATTAATTGAGCTCATTAATACCTTTTCAAGTATTCATACAGATCATCCTTCTCTACTCTCATTATGATGTGGTAATGAGATGAGAGAGAGAGAGAGAGAGGAGAGAGGAGGAGGAGAGAGAGAGAGAGAGAGAGAGACAGAGAGGGGGAAGCGAGAGAGAGAGAGAGAGAGAGAGAGGGAGAGAGGAGGAGGAGAGAGAGAGAGAGACAGACAGAGAGGGGGAAGCGAGAGAGAGAGAGAGAGGTGACAGCATTCCCTCCCCCATATGCCTCCCTAGGCACAACTACGACAACATAACCAACAAAAAAGGGTCACAACTCCTGCAGCTCTGTCGCACGCTGGGTATGTACGTCGTCAATGGTAGGCTTCGAGGAGACTCCTATGGTAGGTACACCTATAGCTCATCTCTTGGCAGTAGTCCTGTAGACTACTTTATCACTGACCTCAACTCAGAGTCTCTCAGACCGTTCACAGTCAGCCCACTGACACCACTATCAGATCACAGCAAAATCACAGTCTACTTGAACAGAGCAATACTCAATCATGAGGCATCAAAGCCAAAGGAACTAAATAATATTAAGATATGCTATAGATGGAAGGAAAGTAGTGTAGAAACCTACCAAAAAACAATTAGGCAACAACAAATTCAATCCCTTTTAAACAACTTCCTGGACAAAATCTTTCACTGTAGTAGTGAAGGTGTAAACTTGGCAGTAGAAAACCTAAACAGTATATTTGACCTCTCAGCTTCCCTATCAAATCTAAAAATGTCTAACAGAAAACCAAAGAAAATTAACAACAATTACAAATGATTTGATGAAGAATTCAAAAACCTAAGAAAGAATTGAGAAACCTATACAACCAAAAAACATAGAGACCCAGAAAACCTGAGCCTATACCTTCACTATGGTGAATCACTAAAACAATACAGAAATACACCACGGAAAAAGAAGGAACAGCATGTCAGAAATCAGCTCAATGTAATTGAAGAATCCATAGACTCTAACCACTTCTGGGAAAATTGGAAAAAACTAAACTAACAACAACACAAAGAGTTATCAATCCAAAACGGAGATGTATGGGTAAACCACTTCTCCAATCTTTTTGGTCCTATAACAAAGAACAAACAGCAAAAACATATACAGTACCAGTCAAAAGTTTGGACACACCTACTCATTCAAGGGTTTTTCTTTATTTTTACTATTTTCGACATTGTAGAATAATAGTGAAGACATCAAAACTATGAAATAACACATATGGAATCATGTAGTAACCAAAAAAGAAGTTAAACAAATCAAAATGTTCTTTATATTTGAGATTCTTTAAATAGCCACCCTTTGCCTTGATGACAGCTTTGCACACTCTTGGAATTCTCTCAACCAGCTTCAACTGGAATGCTTTTTCAACAGTCTTGAAGGAGTTCCCACATATGCTGAGCACTTGTTGGCTGCTTTTCCTTCACTCTGCTATCCGACTCATCCCAAACCAGTGGTTTCTTGCAGCAATTCGACCATGAAGGACTGATTCACACAGACTCCTCTGAACAGTTGATGTTGAGATGTGTCTGTGACTTCAACTCTGTGAAGCATTTATTTGGGCTGCAATTTCTGAGGCTGGTAACTCTAATTAACGTATCCTCTGCAGCAGAGGTAACTCTGGGTCTTCCATTCCTGTGGCGGTCCTCATGAGAGCCAGTTTCTCCCTCAACGTGACCAAGACAAAAGAGATGATTGTGGACTACAGGAAAAAAAGAGGACTGAGCACGCCCCCATTCTCATCGACGGGGCTGTAGTGGAACAGGTTGAGAGCTTCAAGTTCCTTGGTGTCCACATCACCAACAAACTATCATGGTCCAAACACACCAAGACAGTCGTGAAGAGGGCACGACAAAGCCTATTCCCCCTCAGGAGACTGAAAAGATTTGGCATGGGTCCTCAGATCCTCAAAAAATGATACAGCTGCACCATCGAGAGTATCCTGATTGGTTGCATCACCGCCTGGTATGGCAACTGCTTGGCCTCTGACCGCAAGGCACTACAGAGGGTAGTGCGTACGTCCCAGTACATCACTGGGGCCAAGCTTCCTGCCATCCAGGACCTCTATACCAGGCGGTGTCAGAGGAAGGCCCTCAAAATTGTCAAAGACTCCAGCCACCCTAGTCATAGACTGTTCTCTCTGCTACCGCACGGCAAGCGGTACCGGAGTGCCAAGTCTAGGTCCAAAAGACTTCTCAACAGCTTCTACCCCCAAGCCATAAGACTCCTGAACAGCTAATGATGGCTACCCGGACAATTTGCATATTTTTACACTGCTACTACTCTGTTAATTATTTATGCATAGTCACTTTAACTCTACCCACATGTACATATTACTTCAACTACCTCAACTAGCCGGTGCCCCCGCACATTGACTCTGCACCGGTACCCCCCTGTATATATAGCCTCCCTACTGTTATTTTATTTTACTTCTGCTCTTTTTTTCTCAACACTTTTTTGTTGTTGTTTTATTTTACTTTTTTATTTAAAATAAATGCACTGTTGGTTAAGGGCTGTAAGTAAGCATTTCACTGTAATGTCTGCACCTGTTGTATTCGGCACATGTGGCCAATAATATTTGATTTCATTTCATTTCATTCATCATAGCGCTTGATGGTTTTTGCAACTGCACTTGAAGAAACTTTCAACGTTCTTGACATTTTCCATATTGACTGATCTTCATGTCTTAAAGTAATGTTGGACTGTCGTTTCTCTTTGCTTATTTGAGCTGTTCTTGCCATAATATGGACTTGGTCTTTTACCAAATAGGGCTATCTTCTGTATAACCCCCCTACCTTGTCAGAACACAACTGATTGGCTCAAACACATTAAGAAGGAAAGAAATTCCACAAATTAACTTTTAAGAAGGCACACCTGTTAATTTAAATGACTACCTCATGAAGCTGGTTGAGAGAATGACAAGAGTGTGCAAAGCTGTCATCAAGGCAAAGGGTGGCTATTTGACGAATTTCATATATAAAATACATTTAGATTTGTTTAACTTCTTTTTTGGTTACTACATGATTCCATATGTATTATTTCATAGTTTTGATGTCTTCACTATTATTCTACAATGTAAAAAATTGTAAAAATAAAGAAAACCCCTTGAATGAGTCATTGTGTCCAAACTTTTGACTGGTAGTGTATATGATCAAATACAAATCTTAGAATCAACTATTAAAGATGACCATAACACTGTATATAGACATAATATGACATTTGAAATGTCTTTACTCTGTAATGTTTACTGTTATGGTTTTATTATTATTGTTTAATTCACTTTTGTTTATTATCTATTTCACTTGCTTTGGCGAGAGAGCGAGAGACAGACAGGGGGGAGAGAGAGAGAGAGAGAGAGAGAGAGAGAGAGAGAGAGAGAGAGAGAGAGAAAGAGAGAGAGGGAGAGAGGGGGAGAGAGAGAGAGAGAGAGAGAGAGAGAGAGAGAGAGAGAGAGAGAGAGAGAGAGAGAGAGACAGAGAGAGAGAGAGAGCGAGGCAAAGGACTTCAGTTTATTACTGTACGGTGTAACGGAGTCGCCTTTGGCTCTAGAATTATGTCCTGCTACAGGTCTCTATAATGACACTGTGTCCTGCTACAGGTGTCTCTATAATGACCCTGTGTCCTGCTACAGGTGTCTCTATAATGACACTGTGTCCTGCTACAGGTCTCTATAATGACACTGTGTCCTGCTACAGGTCTCTATAATGACACTGTGTCCTGCTACAGGTCTCTATAATGACCCTGTGTCCTGCTACAGGTCTCTATAATGCCCCTGTTACCTGCTACAGGTCTCTATAATGACACTGTGTCCTGCTACAGGTCTCTATAATGACACTGTGTCCTGCTACAGGTCTCTATAATGACACTGTGTCCTGCTACAGGTCTCTATAATGACACTGTGTCCTGCTACAGGTGTCTCTATAATGACACTGTGTCCTGCTACAGGTCTCTATAATGACACTGTGTCCTGCTACAGGTGTCTCTATAATGACCCTGTGTCCTGCTACAGGTGTCTCTATAATGCCCCTGTTACCTGCTACAGGTCTCTATAATGACACTGTGTCCTGCTACAGGTCTCTATAATGACCCTGTGTCCTGCTACAGGTCTCTATAATGACACTATGTCCTGCTACAGGTCTCTATAATGACCCTGTGTCCTGCTACAGGTCTCTATAATGACACTGTGTCCTGCTACAGGTCTCTATAATGACACTATGTCCTGCTACAGGTCTCTATAATGACACTGTGTCCTGCTACAGGTCTCTATAATGACCCTGTGTCCTGCTACAGGTCTCTATAATGACACTGTGTCCTGCTACAGGTCTCTATAATGACCCTGTGTCCTGCTACAGGTCTCTATAATGACACTGTGTCCTGCTACAGGTCTCTATAATGACACTATGTCCTGCTACAGGTGTCTCTATAATGACACTGTGTCCTGCTACAGGTGTCTCTATGATGACACTGTGTCCTGCTACATGTCTCTATGATGACACTGTGTCCTGCTACAGGTCTCTATAATGACACTGTGTCCTGCTACAGGTCTCTATAATGACACTGTGTCCTGCTACAGGTCTCTATAATGACACTGTGTCCTGCTACAGGTGTCTCTATAATGACACTGTGTCCTGCTACTGGTGTCTCTATAATGACCCTGTGTCCTACTACAGGTCTCTATAATGACCCTGTGTCCTGCTACAGGTCTCTATAATGACACTGTGTCCTGCTACAGGTGTCTCTATAATGACACTGTGTCCTGCTACAGGTCTCTATAATGACCCTGTGTCCTGCTACAGGTCTCTATAATGACACTGTGTCCTGCTACAGGTCTCTATAATGACACTGTGTCCTGCTACAGGTCTCTATAATGACCCTGTGTCCTGCTACAGGTCTCTATAATGACACTGTGTCCTGCTACAGGTGTCTCTATAATGACACTGTGTCCTGCTACAGGTCTCTATAATGACCCTGTGTCCTGCTACAGGTCTCTATAATGACACTGTGTCCTGCTACAGGTCTCTATAATGACACTGTGTCCTGCTACAGGTCTCTATAATGACACTGTGTCCTGCTACAGGTCTCTATAATGACACTGTGTCCTGCTACAGGTCTCTATAATGACACTGTGTCCTGCTACAGGTCTCTATAATGACACTGTGTCCTGCTACAGGTCTCTATAATGACACTGTGTCCTGCTACAGGTCTCTATAATGACACTGTGTCCTGCTACAGGTGTCTCTATAATGACACTGTGTCCTGCTACAGGTCTTTATAATGACCCTGTGTCCTGCTACCGGTCTCTATAATGACACTGTGTCCTGCTACAGGTCTCTATAATGACCCTGTGTCCTGCTACAGGTCTCTATAATGACACTGTGTCCTGCTACAGGTCTCTATAATGACACTGTGTCCTGCTACAGGTCTCTATAATGACACTGTGTCCTGCTACAGGTCTCTATAATGACACTATGTCCTGCTACAGGTGTCTCTATAATGACCCTGTGTCCTGCTACAGGTGTCTCTATAATGACACTGTGTCCTGCTACAGGTCTCTATAATGACCCTGTGTCCTGCTACAGGTGTCTCTATAATGACACTGTGTCCTGCTACAGGTCTCTATAATGACACTGTGTCCTGCTACAGGTCTCTATAATGACCCTGTGTCCTGCTACAGGTCTCTATAATGACACTGTGTCCTGCTACAGGTCTCTATAATGACACTGTGTCCTGCTACAGGTCTCTATAATGACACTGTGTCCTGCTACAGGTCTCTATAATGACACTGTGTCCTGCTACAGGTCTCTATAATGACACTGTGTCCTGCTACAGGTCTCTATAATGACCCTGTGTCCTGCTACAGGTGTCTCTATAATGACCCTGTGTCCTGCTACAGGTCTCTATAATGACACTGTGTCCTGCTACAGGTCTCTATAATGACCCTGTGTCCTGCTACAGGTGTCTCTATAATGACACTGTGTCCTGCTACAGGTCTCTATAATGACACTGTGTCCTGCTACAGGTGTGTTATCAATACATTGAGGAGTTGTCAGCACACCATAAAATGGATATAAAAAGACTACAGACCCCTGGTTAAAATGCCAGGTTTATGTGATGTAAAAGAATGAGACAAAGATAAATCATGTCAGAACTTTTTCCCACCTTTAATGTGATCTATAATGTGAACAATTCAATTGAAAAACAAACTGAAATCTTTGAGGGGGGAAAAATAAAAAAAATAAAAAACTCACAATAACCTGGTTGCGTAACTGTGCACACCCTTAAACTAATACTTTGTTGAAAGCACCTTTTGATTTTATTACAGCACTCAGTCTTTTGGGGTAGGAGTCTATTAGCGTGGCACATCTTGACGTGACAATTTTTGCCCACTCTTCTTTGCAAAAAGTGCTCCAAATCTGTCAGATTGCGAGGACATCTCCTGTGCACAGCCCTCTTCAGATCACCCCAGAGATGTTCAATTGGATTCAGGTCTGGGCTCTGGCTGGGCCATCCCAAAACGTTAATCTTCTTCTGGTGAAGCCATGCTTTGGTGGATTTGGAATGTGTGCTTTGGGTCGTTGTCGTGCTGAAAGGTGAACTTCCTCTTCATCTTCAGCTTTCTAACGGACGCCTGAAGGTTTTGTGACAAAATTGCCTGGTATTTGGAACTGTTTATAATTCCCTCCACCCTGACTAAGGCCCCGGATCCAGCTGAAGAAAAACAGCCCCAAAGCATGACGCTGCCACCACCATGCTTCACCGTGGGTATGGTGTTCTTTGGGTGATGTGCAGTGTTCCCCAAAAAAGTTCAACCTTGGTTTCATCAGACCATAACACATTTTCCCACGTGCTTTTGGGGGACTTGATGTTTGTTTTTGCAAACTTCAGCCGGGCTTTGATGTTTTTTTTAATTAAGAAAAGGCTTCCGTCTTGCCACCCTACCCCCATAGCCCATTCATATGAAGAATACGGGAGATTGTTGTCACATGTAGCACACAGCCAGTACTTGCCAGAAATTCCTGCAGCTCCTTTAATGTTGCTGTAGGCCTCTTGGAAGCCTCCCTGACAAGTTTTCTTCTCCTCTTTTCATAAATTTTGGAGGGACGTCCAGTTCTTGGTAATGTCTCTGTTGTGCCATATTTTATCCACTTGATGATGACTGTCTTCACTGTGTTCCATGGTATATGTAATGCTTTGGAAATTATTTTGTACCCTTCTCCTGACTGATATCTTTCAACAATGACATCCCTCTGATGCCTTGGAAGCTATCTGCGGACCATGGCTTTTGCTCTGAGATGCAACTTAGAAAATGTCAGGAAAATCCTACTAGAACAGCTGAAATTTATTTGTGATTAATCAGAGTCACTTTAAATGATGGCAGGTGTGTAATGACTTCTATTTAACACGAGTTTGAATGTGATTGGTTAATTCTGAACACAGCCACTTCCCCAGTCATAAGAGGGTGTGCACACTTATGCACCCAGGTTATTGTAAGGTTTTTATATTTCATTTTTCCCCCCTCTAAGATTTCAGTTTGTTTTTCAATTGAATTGTTCACGTTATAGGTCACATTAACAGTGGAAAAAGCTCTGACATTATTAATCTTTGTCTCATTCTTTTACATCACATACACCTGGCATTTTAACAGGGGTCTGTAGACTTTTTATATCCACTGTATGTGACCGACTGTCACGTCTCCTCCCGTTGCTCCCCTCCGGCGCTCTGATTCGCCGGTCTACTGAGCCACCGGTCTGAGCGCACCACCTCGGCAACACCGGAATGGAAACCCAGCGGACCTGCACCTCATCATCTCATCACCACCCCTATATAGCCCTGGACTGTTCAGTGTTGTGTTGTGGGTGATTGTTAGTGTCTTGTCGTGTCCTCGCTCTTTGTTGTTCTCTTGCTCAGTGTTAAGTAAACCTTTACATTGTTGATTCCTGCGTCTGCGTCCTGCCTCTTCGTATCCTCAGTACTCGTCACAGTAATGTAATGTATTGTATTGTATTGTATTGTATTGTAATGTATTGTAATGTATTGTAATGTATTGTATTGTATTGTATTGTAATGTATTGTATTGTAATGTATTGTATTGTATTGTATTGTATTGTATTGTATTGTATTGTAATGTATTGTATTGTATTGTAATGTATTGTATTGTAATGTATTGTATTGTAATGTATTGTATTGTATTGTATTGTATTGTATTGTATTGTATTGTATTGTCATGTATTGTAATGTAATGTAATGTATTGTATTGTATTGTATTGTAATGTGTAAATGTAAATGTAAATGTATTGTATTGTATTGTATTGTATTGTAATGTATTGTATTGTAATCTATTGTAATGTATTGTATTGTATTGTAATGTATTGTAATGTATTGTAATGTATTGTATTGTATTGTATTGTAATGTATTGTAATATATTGTAATGTATTGTATTGTATTGTAATGTATTGTAATGTATTGTAATGTATTGTATTGTATTGTATTGTAATGTATTGTAATGTATTGTAATGTAATGTATTGTATTGTATTGTATTGTATTGTAATGTAATGTATTGTAATGTATTGTATTGTAATGTATTGTATTGTATTGTAATGTATTGTATTGTATTGTAATGTATTGTATTGTATTGTATTGTAATGTATTGTAATGTATTGTATTGTATTTTAAAGTATTGTATTGTATTGTATTGTATTGTAATGTATTGTATTGTATTGTATTGTATTGTATTGTATTGTATTGTATTGTATTGTTTTGTATTGTAATGTATTGTATTGTATTGTAATGTATTGTAATGTATTGTAATGTATTGTAATGTATTGTAATGTATTGTATTGTATTGTAATGTATCGTATTGTATTGTAATGTATTGTATTGTATTGTAATGTATTGTAATGTATTGTATTGTAATGTATTGTATTGTATTGTATTGTAATGTATTGTATTGTAATGTGTAAATGTATTGTATTGTATTGTATTGTAATGTATTGTATTGTATTGTATTGTATTGTATTGTAATGTATTGTATTGTAATGTATTGTATTGTATTGTAATGTATTGTATTGTAATGTATGTAATGTATTGTATTGTATTGTATTGTAATGTATTGTATTGTAATGTGTAAATGTAAATGTATTGTATTGTATTGTATTGTATTGTATTGTAATGTATTGTAATGTATTGTATTGTATTGTATTGTATTGTATTGTAATGTATTGTATTGTAATGTATTGTAATGTATTGTAATATATTGTATTGTATTGTAATGTATTGTAATGTATTTTAATGTAATTCGGCAACACCGGAATGGAAACCCAGCGGACCTGCACCTCATCATCTCATCACCACCCCTATATAGCCCTGGACTGTTCAGTGTTGTGTTGTGGGTGATTGTTAGTGTCTTGTCGTGTCCTCGCTCTTTGTTGTTCTCTTCCTCAGTGTTAAGTAAACCTTTACATTGTTGATTCCTGCGTCTGCGTCCTGCCTCTTCGTATCCTCAGTACTCGTCACAGTAATGTAATGTGTTGTATTGTATTGTATTGTAATGTATTGTAATGTATTGTAATGTATTGTATTGTATTGTATTGTAATGTATTGTATTGTAATGTAATGTATTGTATTGTATTGTAATGTATTGTATTGTATTGTATTGTATTGTATTGTATTGTATTGTAATGTATTGTATTGTAATGTATTGTATTGTATTGTAATGTATTGTAATGTATTGTATTGTAATGTATTGTATTGTATTGTAATGTATTGTATTGTAATGTGTAAATGTATTGTATTGTATTGTATTGTATTGTATTGTAATGTATTGTATTGTATTGTATTGTATTGTATTGTAATGTATTGTATTGTAATGTATTGTATTGTATTGTAATGTATTGTATTGTAATGTATGTAATGTATTGTATTGTAATGTATTGTATTGTATTGTAATGTATTGTAATGTATTGTATTGTATTGTATTGTATTGTAATGTATTGTATTGTAATGTATTGTATTGTATTGTATTGTATTGTAATGTATTGTAATGTAAAGTATTGTATTGTATTGTAATGTAATGTGTAAATATGAATGTATTGTATTGTATTGTATTGTAATGTATTGTAATGTATTGTAATGTAATGTATTGTATTGTATTGTAATGTATTGTATTGTAATGTATTGTATTGTATTGTATTGTAATGTATTGTATTGTAATGTATTGTATTGTAATGTATTGTAATGTATTGTATTGTAATGTATTGTATTGTAATGTATTGTATTGTAATGTATTGTATTGTATTGTAATGTATTGTAATGTATTGTATTGTATTGTAATGTATTGTATTGTAATGTATTGTATTGTATTGTAATGTATTGTATTGTATTGTATTGTAATGTATTGTATTGTAATGTATTGTATTGTATTGTATTGTAATGTGTTGTATTGTAATGTATTGTATTGTGTTGTATTGTATTGTATTGTATTGTATTGTAATGTATTGTATTGTAATGTATTGTAATGTATTGTAATGTATTGTATTCTACGGTAATCAGGCGTGTGTTCTCCTCTCGTAGGTAGTGTGCAACCATCATAGAGAAAACCAACCATCATAGAGAAAACCAACCATCATAGAGAAAACCAACCATCATAGAGAAAACCAACCATCATAGAGAAAACCAACCATCATAGAGAAAAGTCGTGCAGCTTGATAATGATAGCTTGATAGTGATATCTTGATAGTGATGGCTTGATAGTGATGGCTTAATAGGGATGGCTTGATAGTGATATCTTGATAGGGATATCTTGATAGTGATGGCTTGATAGTGATGGCTTGATAGTGATGGCTCCTCTGTAGCTCAGCTGGTAGAGCACGGCGCTTGTAACGCCAAGGTAGTGGGTTCGATCCCCGGGACCACCCATACACAAAAAAATGTATGCACGCATCACTGTAAGTCGCTTTGGATAAAAGCGTCTGCTAAATGGCATATTATTATTATTTATTATTTGATAGGGATGTCTTGATAGTGATGGCTTGATAGTGATGGCTTGATAGTGATGGCTTGATAGTGATGGCTTGATAGTGATATATTGATAGGGATATCTTGATAGTGATGGCTTGATAGTGATGGCTTGATAGTGATGGCTTGATAGTGATATCTTGATAGGTATATCTTGATAGTGATGGCTTGATAGTGATATATTGCTAGTGATGGCTTGATAGTGATGGCTTGATAGTGATGGCTTGATAGTGATATCTGGATAGTGCTATCTTGATAGTGATAGATTGATAGTGATAGATTGATAGTGATAGATTGATAGTGAACCAAGTGGTGGGGTTGATGATTTGTTGTTTTTTAATTAGGAGTGGGCCTTTGAGCAATTTATTTTACATTTCCTAACCTCAGTTTTGTGTAACAAGCCTTCCTGTCACTGAATTAAAAGTTACGACCCTTTTAAATACATTTTTCATGGCATTTCGGAAAAAGATTGAATAGCCTGAGTCTGTTGCGCAACAAACTGACATGAATATGAGAATAACATAAACATGGTCTCAAATCTAAATTAACATGACATTCATATTTATGATTTTATCTTTATTTCACATTTGCATGTTAATCATTTAACAGACACTGTAAACAAGAGTGACTTACAATTTCACGATAACAACTCCTGCACCAACCAGTATAGTGTAGGTCTTCTGGGGCCCACTGAGAATATTCACACACACACACACACACACACACACACACACACACACACACACACACACACACACACACACACACACACACACACACACACACACACACCAACCAAGGTCAAGATAAGTTCCAGCACCAGTTCTGCTACAGTTTCCCTCGGTATAGTGGCAGTTCTGCTATACAGCTGTGCGTAGCCCGGGGGGGTATTTAGCTACAGATTTAGCATAGAGACACATGATGCTCTGCCACCACCAGTTAGCCCCAACCTGCAGTGATGTTCCTTGGGGGCAGAGACACAGAGGGACTCAGGCATGGGATTAAGACTCCTTCCTTAAAGCAGTGATGGTTCAAAATATGACTAATTAGTCTCTGTACTGCTTCTCCCCAGTGACAATCATTTATTGTAGCTGACAGACAGGCCGCTGCCCAAATGGCATCCCATTCCCTATTATGGTGCCCTAGGTCCCCTTGGTGCTCTGGTCAAAAGTAGTGCGCTGTGTAGGGAATTGGGTGCCATTTGGGACGCAAACATGATTATATCCCTGCCGTTATCACACATCCCTCACTGTCTGACAACAACAAAAAATAAAAAGCAACTCAAAAGGTATTAAAATTAATAAGCAGTCAATCGTTCCAAAGCTTAGACATTTTAGCAGACGCTCTTATCCAGAGCGACTTACAGTTAGTGAGTGCATACATTATTTTATTTTTTTCATACTGGCCCCCCGTGGGAATCGAACCCACAACCCTGGCATTGCAAGCACCATGCTCTACCAACTGAGCTACACGGGGAGCATGTCCACTTTGAGACACTGACTAATATTCTGTTTTAATCTCTGCCTTCGTTGATGGTGTTTTTTTCTTCATAAAAAACTGTTGGCAGCAGTCTTGAGGGGTTTGAGTGGGGCTAAACATAATTAGACTCCCAAATGAATGGTTTCAGACCACCAGCCAGAGTTGGAGCCTCTTGATTTGACACGGAACGACGTGTCTGTCAAACACACACACACACACACACACACACACACACACACACACACACACACACACATACACACACACACATCGTCTGTCCACACACTACAAGGTGATGCTGTCCTTTACCAGGACTTGTAGACCAAGATGAGTAATGCGGGCATCCATTTACCACGATGACAATGAACTTCCTTGCATTTCAAAATGAGGGATTTTTTTATTACAATTTCAATGCTTTATCGCTAAATAAGGCATTTTAGATCTAACGTATCATTATTCAAAACCTTGAATTTGTCCTGTAATACTAACGTTCTTGTTGCTAAAGTGTGGTCTTGTATTTCAAACATCTCCTTATTCAAACGTTCCTCATCATTACAAAGAACATAGCCAAGAATGGATGCATCATGTTTTGATAGCATTTCTAATAAGAAACAATCCTGGAAACTAAAAACCTTCACTAAGTTATGATCATTCCTCCAAACAGTTCCATTTCTGAATGCTTTTTACCTTGGATTATTCATCTACAGCGTTTTGTCATCCTTTGTCATTGGGAGTGATCGCCAATAGAGACAGATTACCCTGTGATCAGATGATCAGACATTTAAAAAGCATTTCCCATCCTTGCCCATTACGTTGAACCAATGTGCAATAGACGTTGAATTGACGTCTGTGCCCAGTGGTTGTTTTTGTAATCATCCAAACACTCCCATTACCCAGTGTTTTATCTTTGAGAGTGACATTGCATCCTCCGACAGATTGAGGTCCAACAATCCCACGTGTATCATCCATCAAAGACAAATGATTTGTGGCAGATCACTGAGACTGGAACACATTGAGAGAGACCTTGAAGATACCAGATTTCTTTGCTAGGAATTCTCCACTGAATACACTACATCAAAGCTACAGTCTGTGATTTGAAACACTTGTTCCACACCACTTGTTTTGGTATACAGCTGAGGGATGGGGCTTGGGAAATGCCTAGTAACCCTTCTCAAAGACAGAGCTCTAGATTCACAGGCTGACTCAATTGGTAAATATCAAGACTTGACCATTGGACAGCTTATCAAATCCCAGACTGTAGCTTTAAAGTTCCTTTTTTACAAAGAATGCATTCCGTTCCATTCTATAGCAGCCTTGCCTTGCCTTGCTGAGACTGAGGACTGAGACTGAGGACTGAGACTGAGACTGAGACTGAGGCTGAGGCTGAGACTGAGACTGAGGACTGAGAGTGAGACTGAGACTGAGGCTGAGGCTGAGGACTGAGACTGAGGCTGAGGCTGAGACTGAGACTGAGGACTGAGACTGAGGCTGAGACAGAGGACTGAGACTGAGACTGAGGACTGAGACTGAGAGTGTTTCTCAATATGCATACTACCGTGTTCCACACTCTCATGCTCCAAGTGCTTTCTCTGAGGACGTTCTCTTGAATACGTTCTTGTGAGGACAAGAATGTGGAGAACACATAGAACATTACATTTCAGAAGCACTCGCACTCCCCCCTACAGTATTACCTGATGCTGCATCTCCCCAATTCACTGAACCTTCTTCCAGCCAGGACAACGGCAACAATAGAGACGAAACAAGATATACACAAAACAAGCGTTTTACTTCATAGCTACTGTATCAGCTAGCTCTATGTGAATTGTTGTAATCTAGCTAGCCAGCTATCTAGTTAAACAGGCAAAAATACCAAGAACTAATGTTATGCAAGTTACAGTAGATGTCAATTCTTCATGGGTAGCTAGCCAACAACTATTTGTGGCTAGCCAGTTAGCCCTATTGACGTACTATGGACTTACCCATTCACTGAACCTTCCTTCTTCCAGCCAGGACAATGTATTTCTTTTATCAAGATAAAATATTGTTGCCAGGCAACATATGAGATGTGAATAGGCAACATTTCATTCCGAAGTCAGAGTGTATTTTCTCTCGCTTCAGCTCAAATAATGATTTCAAAAAAATTTGTATCATTTTTTAGGTGGTTGTGTCATATTTCTTTGCATACTTTCCGTTGAAGCTTGCATCGATACATGCTTCAAAATATGTACAAACAGAGCATGCATTCGAAGTACCCTCCTTGGTCCGTTTCGCATACCTTGATTTGGACTCAGACTCCGACCCTCCCGTGCTCCAATTTGCATGCTTGGAGCGAAGTAGTATGCATTTTGAGAAACACCCTGAGACTGAGCCTGATCCTGAGGCTGACACTGAGGCTGAGGCTGAGTCTGAAGCTGAGACTGAGTGAGACTGAGTGAGACTGACTGAGACAGACTGAGACAGACTGACACTGATTGAGTCTGAGGCTGAGCTGACTGAGACAGACTGAGACTGATTGAGACTGAAACTGAGGCCTTGTGTGCTGCTGTTTTTTCAGATTGTTTACCGGCAGAGCTGCATGCCTGACCTTGGCAGAGGAATCAAGATTTCCTTGGGCTCCACATTGTTTTCACTCGCTCCCTCCTCCTCCTCCTCCTCCTCCTCCTCCTCCTCCTCCTCCTCCTCCTCCTCCTCCATATTACCTTCTCTGCATTATTCACATGGGAGCGAGAGGGGGAGAGAGGGGGAGAGAGAGGGAGAGAGAGGGGGAGAGAGGGTGTGAGAGGGGGAGAGAGGGAGAGAGAGGGGGAGAGAGGGGGAGAGAGGGGGAGAGAGGGGGAGAGAGAGAGAGAGAGAGAGAGAGAGAGAGAGAGAGAGAGAGAGTGTCACTGAGGTCATAAAATTGTTGTTTCACTAAGGTCATATGCTCAATTTTTATTTAACTGTTATTTAACATATTAACTTTATTTCAATGTAGAATATAAAAAGTAATATGACCTAGATATGATCCTCCTCTCCTCCTAGATAACATCCTTTTCTCTTCCTAGATATGATCCTCCTCTCCTCCTAGATATTATCCTTCTCTCCTCCTAGATATTATCCTTCTCTCCTCCT